>NW_025892370.1:24251-86385 GCF_002878395.1 Capsicum annuum | reverse complement strand
ATTGGTTTTTCATTACAAACCTTTATGCTAGCTTTTAAAGTGGATTTTTTACTGATTGAGTATACAAATTAAAGGGAGTAGTATTTAGCACCAAGCAGGAAGTATGGGTTTAATGTATCCTACTCTCCCAAAACTATGAGACAACATAAGTTCAGATTACCAGATTATTCCCATTTCTATATAGATGACAGATATAGATTATGATCACTTAGATTAGGTTATACACCTTGGCAAGAGCATGACACTTCTCCCCAAAGTAAGGTTTTCCTAGAAGGGAACTAGACGTTGGACACTATGATAGCCCACATAGTGTATGTCGGCTAGAAGATTCTCCCTTGCAGAATAGTTTTTAAAAGTATATCCCTATAGCCTACAGAAAAGAGTAACCTTAATAGAAAAGAATAATCAAAAAGTTTTTAGAAACTAAATGTTAAGGCTCACGATTTTATTCAGATATTGTTTTATATAAGTCATTGGCCATGAGATTTCAGTTTTCAGTTACAGATACAAAGGTGAGTCCTTTTACACTTAGCTTGCATAAATTGAAAATAGATTACAAGTACAGCTTTTAGAACTAAATGTTATGGCTCTTAAGATTTATACAGTATGCTTTATTGTTCATTATTTATGATTTTTAGTTTCCAATTATTCAAGCTAATGTGAGCCATTTACATTTAGCATGCATTATTTTATGAGAACATGTAAATGTTGAGATATTATTTTACTTATGCATTCATCCCCCATATGCTCAATAGATTCCAAAAGTACTGATCCACATATATGTTTGTGTGCTACATGGTCTCATAATATAGGTTCAGGTGCACAGTTCCACCAGTGTGATTGACCGTGTGCATCGCTATCTACATCCCAATAGTTAGTGAGTCGTCATAGTTCAGGGACCCAGTGATTCAGATTTCTATCTTTCCTGACTAGTTTATTTTATGTGATATAGTTCGAGCCAGGTGGGGGTCTATCCTAGCGACTCTCTAGTAGCAGTATTAGAGGCTTATCCAACTATTAGATACATTTAAGTTTTTAAGTATTTATTATTTTAGATTTCCTAGTTACATATTTCCAGACATTATGTTCAGTTGAACTCAGTCTAGTTCAGAAAGTATTTCAGTATTTTAGCGTTCTGCATGCTTATATTTTTTATATCGGGTCTTTAGAATGATTATAGGCTTTCGGGGTTAGCTCAGGTTTACTTGTAGTTTGAAGCACCTGGTGACATCTTGAGACCCATTTTTGGGGCGTTACAGGTAGGCATCGATTAAATTAGAGTTTAAAACTCAATTCGGTTTATGTGTGCATATTAACTGTCTATTTGTCTAATTGTTGTAATGCATATTGTTGAATGTTAACTTGTTGGATAATTATACGAGTTGTTTGATCACTTGAAATGAGATTATGTAAAAAGGTCTTGTTTTAAAGGGAAGCATGGTTAAATTATCTCATTATATGATTCCACATCTTATAACATTGGTCAATATTTTGAGATAAGCCAATCAAGGTTGATCATGACAAAATTGGTGAATTTAATAGAGTATAAGGGTTGGAATATTGGAATAAGGGTGGTATAACACTTGCTTTAGGACAAGGGAGGCAGACACTAGTTTTCTAGGTTATTTGGCACATGGACTGAGCTCGTTCCCTGCAAGTCATAATTAGTGGGCATTTGTAAGGCCCATAGCATGTGTGACTTGAGTTAGGTATCATTGTTAAAAGAGATTCACTTATTTATATATGTTGTTGTGTTAAGTGGAATTCTTGTATAAATTACTGCAGATTGCTTGATACTAAGTGCCATGCTTAGGTTTTTTTGTACATTCAATATGTAAAAGAAAAACTCATGTGATGTCTTTGATTAGGGTTGTGTTTGAATAAGTATCATTATGAATGAGTTGAAATATGAATGGTTATTAATTATTGTGGTCTTCTTGAATAAATATATGCCATTGGGATCATTAATTGATTAGATGATAGATGCATAGTCAAGAAAGGGAGGTAAATGAGGAGAGTAGTGACTGGAAAGTGGGTCAAGTCATATAAGTTGGTTTGTTTTATAATTCTATGTTTGATTTTGGATATTTATGTTGCATTTACATGATTTAACTTGGGCCGGCTAATGATGCTTGCTAGGATGTGGGTTTGTATTGATACTACTCTTATTATACCCATTTTGGGGTATAGCCTATTATAATATAGTTAGTTCACATTGTCTGATGTGGCTAGAGATCTCCAACAACTTCTACCTTCTTATTCTTATGTTTGAAGTTGAGACTTGTATAATACCTTTGTCTTTTAGTAGCTCTTATACATGTCTAGACTAGATCTTTAATGTGAGTTTTATGATATGTTGAAGAGTGTTATGATAATCCATTAGGAATTCTTCATATTGCTTAATTGGGTGGTAAGGTTTTTCTATATATCTAGATTAGAGTAGGTGCCCTCATTATCTGTTTTGTTGGGTTGTGATAAATGCTTTTTTTATGTGCAATAAATGCCTTCTCACAGTTTAGGTCTTCTCATTTTATGGCAGTAATGGTTATGGACTTTTTCCCAAGCATTTAATCATCACATATGGTTTTTTCTCTTGTACAACAAGCTTTCAACAAACAAGAATGTGATTTTTTCCTTAAATAGAGTCAAATAATGACTTTTATTTTCTCCTGGTTAGATTCATGTGAGTCGTCACTCTTGATCATAATAAGAACTAGGCACATACTTTATCTATCATCAAAATATACAAACAAGTAATAGGTTGCAAGAGCACAGTTCTTGAATCCATTTAGGATTCTCTAATTTTCTCATTTTTGATGATGACAAACCCATATTGTTCTTGAGTACCAAAATGAGTACAACCATACAATCACAAAAGTAGTTGAAGATAACAAAAGCAGTTTAAAAAATGAGTCACACTCTTAACAACTCATACAACCATGATCATTCAAACCTAGTATACCATTAAGTATGCATTCTTCCTCTTTTTGGAATCGTTAAAAATAATCATTAAAAGAGAGGAATAACAAATATATAGTGTACCATATAATGCTCATGGCTTTCAGGGATATAGAGCCACATTATAAGAGAAAACATCAAATAAATACTAAGGATGTAAGGAATCTTAAACACCAGCATGTCAATTAAAATTCATGAGATATAGAATTAAGAAGCAACACTATATGCATAATATTAAGCCAAGCATTATCCCTAAACAAAACATTTAAAAATTATTTAAAAAACTAACAAAGAATGTTTATCAAGAGAAATGATCAAACACTAAGAGAACTAGGAATAGACGTCAAAATCAGGGCTTAAATAGGGCTACCTAAGAGGACTATGGAGGGGTTTGATGCATACAAAAGAACTGCATAAATGAATTTAGACTTGTGAGGTGATTATTTTCTTGCTAGAACATGTATACCTTCAGTGTGCTTACTTGCGCATGAAAGTCAACTAGTTGGTCCTTTAAGCTGGAAATCTCCTCCTTTAACTTGGCATTTTCTTCTTGAGTAGCTGCTAGGTACATCATGATTTGAGTAATAAGGTTAGAACCTTTTACCCGAACAGGCCTATAAAGTAGAAAATCATATTCCCCCTAAGATCTTGGTAGTGATGATGTCATTTCTAGTACCTTCCTTATCATTCTGCAACTCCACCACAAAACTCTTAAACATTATCGTGAGAAGAAATCCATTTTTTATACCATGAGGACCAATCCAAGTTGAAATCACGTTCCATACATGCTTGAATATAACAGCTAGAAAATTTACTTTCTTATCAAGCTCTATGACAATCATGATCCCAATATCCCCTAAGCAGGTGTCATACCTTTTCCATCTCTAGAAAGCAGTTTTTTATTCACAATCCCACGTAAGAGCTTGGGAAAAGGCTGTATTTCTCCCTTTAGCACCTTTTTAGGATTTTTCTTCACTCTCCCCAGTGAACTTACTAGTGTCATCTAGTCTCTCAAGCTATAGGACCAAACTGCTTCAAAAAAAGTCTCAAAACATTAGGCCTATGTCAACTGAGGGGAACCCACTGGTCTACAACTGATAATAGATCTCCATTACTACCTAGCTATATCAGTCAACTAGTGGGTAATATAATAAACACTATGGGACTCAAGTAAACCAAAGTTAATGCTACCTATTTGGACAATCAATATAAAACTCATAAGCATCCACACTAATGAAACCACTAAATTTGGAGTAGGATAATCTGATGAATATCTTAAATCTCTTATGATAATCAATGGACTTAGAGCTACAGGCAAAACACCCAATTTAGTTGGAAAAGTCACAACATATGGGTCCACCACAGTAGCTAGGTATGCCTCAGGAGTTTGATTTCTAAGAGTAGTAGTTGCCTACCCTGACTATTGTACACCTCCTATTATCTAAGAATTATTTGATATACCATATAAAATAACTATCTATGGAATGCCATCCAAATGGTCCTAAATATAAATTAGCAAATCCTAAAGAACTAAAGTAATCATGAGACACTAAGGGCCCTGAGCTAGTCCCACATCCTCAGATAATAAGCCACTTTATCATGTATAATATCTAGCTCAGGAAAGACTGCTCTATCCCCTCCACGAGTTTGATCCCTCTTCGTGACCAACCTCTATCTTTATCTCGATTTCAACATTGACCTTGCCCTGTACCTGGGACTCAAATAATGGGTACTAGCTCAGCTTCCTCACCAACTCTAGAACAATATCTACGCAAAAAGAATAGAACACAAGTTTAGAATGTTAGACATAATAGTATGTATAATAACAAACCAAAATTAGAGAAGTTTTCCTAAATATATCATATAGCTTCCCAAAGATCGATATAGATGTCAACGTGTCTATCTGCAAGACTCTATTACATATCTTGCTCTTTTACTCATGAGATTGGTGAACCTAAGTGCTTTAATACCACTTTGTCACTACACAAAAGTCGAGATCATAATAGCATCTATCTCATCCCATCCCAATCCTAGGTAGGTAAGCCCAACACCCAAAGAGATAAAGAATGCAAAAAAGAAATAACAAAACTCAAATATGATACTTTATAAGAAAGTCAGGAAACTAATATATAAATAGACAATAATACCAAAGATGAACAAAAAATCCACTTCTATCCCAAAATCTATTGTCATAAGTAATGAGATCTAATACAAATATAGAGTACAAAATACATAAAACTATATATGAAATAGGAAAGTAAAGAGATAGTAGATAGATGAAGTTTAAAATTAATCCCCGAATGAAGAGCTCACTTAAAAATATAAATCAGCCTCAAATGCACCACCAGGTGTCACACTTTGTGGTTCGCACTCTTACTGATATCTGCACATAAAAGACACAGAAAATAGGAATGTAAACCACTTGTACTCAATAAGCATCATATTCCAACTGAGCAAAGTAGAAACCTAAATAAGTAGAGAATACTATAAGCACACTTTAACCTACAAATATAAAAGTTCCCAATAGTGGCTCAAATTGTATCTCCTAACAATTATACAAGTATAATAACAATATAAGTATATGCACAAATATATATATATATATACGTGTGTGTGTGTATATATATAATAACGAAAGAAACATGATACCAAACACATAAAAAATTGCAAGTGGTGCAATGAAGTGCAATGGCCCTAATATGATGTCTTATTTCCATCTCGTATACTATTTGAGTTAAGAAATGTCACGGCCCAAAAGATCTAAGACTTGAAAACTAAGCCAATCACTTAAACTGATACATAATAAGAAATCATAATGTAAATTCCGAGGAGAGACTCCTATTTTAAAGTTAAACCATACATGTACAATAACAGCGAAAGTAATAATAACAATGATACCATAAACCATCCCAAAACTAGGTTTTACATTGTAAGAATAATCTAAATACAACTCAGGACTAAAAAATACAATTGAATCCAAAGATCCACAAGTATGTCTTCAACACAAAATAAAGACATCAACTAGATATAATGAGGTCCGAGGTAGACTCTAAAACATAGAGCAGCCACTACCTCAAATGTATCAATGATCAACCACACAATATTAGATGTCGAGCGGTTCACTCGTACCTGGATCTATATTGAAAGGGCATAGTAGAGATAAGTACAGTCCACTTGTACTCAGTAGGATTCATAGGTCAACTGAGCAACGTAAGAAGTAAGATATATAAATACATACTATAAGCACATCACCTGTAATCAAAAATATCCCAAACGATAGCTCACACCATCTCCACTAATACTTCTAAGTATAACATAAAGACAAGATAACAGGTAACTAAAAGAAATAGAACAGATATGCATCAAATTAAGCACAAAAGCACAACATTAAAGATGTATAATGTATTAAATGCAATGATGATTATAATAATGATATGATATAAGTGAGGTTATAGAATAACCTTTGTATGCACTTACCAAGTCTCAGCGCTTCTAGGTAGGACCCATGGGGGGTTCGCAACCAATATACTTTCTCAATGCTCAATTCTAATATCAATACCTAGATCTCCTCTTCGACTCGTGGGCTATGATAGAGGGTTTTGTAAAACTGTCTCATTTTTGTCAAAATCAATGTTTCCATCATGTTACCAATATCTTATTAATGTATTTATGATATGAGGATAAAGTATGAAGATCTCAGAATCTATTCAATCTATGTACATGTGAGCTCAAAATTTACTCAATATGTCAACCATCCATGATTCCTATAAGCAATGTACCATTAGAGTAAAAATATAAGTAAGACATCATTAGTATCATATTAACCTCAACTTGGGTATCTCTATCATGAATAAAGCAACCAAATGCATATGAAAGACCAATATTGTTCGATAAGGCCCCCACACGGGCAACACATAGTAATTATCATCCCAATCCACCAACAACAATAATATAAGCCCAAGCACGGGCAGACATCAATAATAATATCACTAAAATATGATTTCCATGATTAATACCCATACCTATAGCATGTTTTTACATATATATTAACTACTCTTCCTTGTCTGAAGAAAGTTAAGCCATAACTTACCTTGTGATGATAAAATCCAAGCCTAATGCTCTTTAATGCGGAGATTTTCCTCTTAAATGGGGGAACAGACTCAGAATCAACAAAAACATGCAAATATAGAATCTATGCATTAAATGGAAGTAAAGACACCCATATTCCCCACTTTCAAGTTAGGGTCAAAATGGACCCTCGAAGTGCATTTTTAAAGTAAAAGGGTAAAACTAAAATTTTTGTTTAGAAAGACCTTATCCATGATTAAAGGAAGCATAAGAGAAAACCTAAGTGAAATGGGTTAAAACAAGGTTTAAATAGATAAAAACCTTTCTAGGCCTTTCGAAGCAAAATTACCAAATTGTAATTTTGAAATCATAATGTAATGAGTTTTAAAATGAAAATAGTAATTAAAATAGTTATTTGGGGCTTAGCCAAGCTTTAAAATGGAAGAAATTGTCCAAAAATCTCTTAACCCAAGGCTCAAAATCTAAAAAATGGGAGAAAATTGAGAAGGAGAACTTTTATATCCGCCCATCTATGACTGCTTAAACGGTCATTTATTAAGCGCGGGTTGACCACTTTAGCAGTCCAGCTAATACGTGGGAGCTAAAACGGTCCCCTACCACTAAAGCAGTCAAATGTCTACTTTAGTGGTACTTTCCCTGACTATGAAAGTGCGCTAATGTAGTCTGTTTTTTTGTTTAATTTGTAATTTTATAAATAATTTAACTCTGTCCACAATGGATGGAGCAACCTATCCAATAAATTACAAAATCAGAAACACATATTTGAAAAGGGTCGGCCCAATAAAATCGACCGGGCCTTTCAACAAATCTATTAAAAGAGGGAGTAGGGTTTCTAAAATGAGCTAAGTGATGTTTCACACTCAGAAAGCTTCCACCGCCTCCACCACTTTTACCATGTTTTCCTTTAAGAACCAAACCTTCAAGATGTTTCTTCTGTAGGTGATAAATACTACACCTTGGATAGTTAAACTCAGCTTTTTGTCCAGCTTGTAAGAGTAAGTCTTCTTTCTTAGCTGACGTAACCTTAGATCCTGTTTCAGTGCTTACAACTGATATCTTTTTCTTTATTTCAGTTGTAGTCCTAGGAGTAAGGGAGTACTCAATGATTTTTTATGTTAAACTTCAATGTCTTACCCACTGAGAATTGATTTTGCATCCAGGTATCCTTTTTTTGCTACTATGTTCATCTTTCTGACCTGACCATACCACTAATTGTATCCATTTGGCTTTACAATTATGGAAGGGATAGAGATTGAGAGATGCTCGAACCCACGCTTGACTGGATGTAGGCAATTTCTTCAGCCGCATGCATTAAAGATCTGACCAAGTGACCCCCAAACCTACTGAGAAAATTTTTTGTTGGCTGGTGTAAATAGTCTAAATATGTTTTTCTTCTTTTTAAGTAGGTGTTCAGCTTGTAAATAAGAAGAATATTCAATAATTGTCATTAGAAGGGTCTGCTATATCCGTCAAAGAAGTATTTTCCTTGACTAGAAGGTTCTGCTTAAACGGATATTGCTTTACAGTTCTTTCGCTACTAAAGTGGCTACACCAGATATCAATTGGATCAACAACTTTGCTATGTTGCAAGTTGTTGATCCACCCCTCTAGATTTAATTGAAATCTCATAAAGGTAAATGAAATATGCTACTAGACTAAATTCAACATTTCAAACTAAATGGAGACATCAAATTTTTAGAAAAAGATTGTTTTCACAAAATTGACCCCCGAGATCCAATTTCACTAATTCTCAAAGCGACGGTCGAAATGAGATCCAAAGGCCAAAATACCAAACCAACTATGCTACAAACCCAAAATCTTTTCCAAATTTGATGGTGTAGTCCATTTTTCCATATGACACATAGAACAACAAATGTTGATCAAAGTCAACTATGAGTCCTTTTTAACCTCTATAAACTACAAACTCACAAAAATCATTTTGGATCGCATTGAGAACTATACCCATTATCCCTAGAACCCAGAAAAAACACATAGCAACGACGGGGAGGGGTAAAATAATCAAAACATGTAAAAAGAAAAAGTTCACAAAATTAGGTCCTTAAAATATCCATCACTAAGAATCTAGTTTGGCCTCGAACAAAAGGAAAGGGAAATACCTGAATTAGTAAAAAGTTGGGGATAAATACTACATATATAGAACTCAACATCCCAAGTAGCCTCGTCTATAAAAAATGTCTTCGTTGGACCTTAACCACCAAAATATCCCTAAAATGCAGTCGTCTAACATTTTGAGCTAAAATAGAATGGGCTCCTCAAGAAATAACAATCTTCGTTGGACCTTAACCACCAAAATATCCCTAAAATACAGTCGTCTAACATTTTGAGCTAAAATAGATTGGGCTCCTCAAGAAATAGCAATCTTTCATCTAACCACATTGTGTCCCAACGAATGACATGAGACTAATCCTGAATATAACATTGAAGCATGGATAGATAAAAAACTAATTGAACAGATTGAAAAATATGGGGGTAATGTTAACTCATAAGTTACATCCCCAATAGTTCAAAGAATCTCAAACGGCCCAATATACCAAGGGCTAAGCTTGTGCCTCTTTTAAAATATAATCATACCCTTCATGGATGATACATGAAGGAAAACTTAATCCCAACACTAAATCTCAAGGAACCAAGTTTATAATCTGTATAGCACTTCTGCCTACTCTAAAACACTCGCAGTCTATATTGAATAACCCAAACTCTATCCAAAGACTTTCAAAGAAACTCCGTACCTCTAGGTCTAATCTTAGAAATCTTAAACCATCCAATGGTAGAGCGACAATGCCTACCATATAAGTCCTCAAAAGTGGCCATCTTAATACTGGAATGGGAGTTATTATTATACGCAAACTCTGCCAAGGCTAAATAATTCCCCCACTAACCTACAAAATCCATAACACAAGTGTGGAGCATATCCTGTAAAACTTAAATAGTTCTAACTGACCCTTGGTCTGGGGTAAAAAGTTATGCTAAGATCAACCCGGGTACCCAACTCCTCCTGAAATGTCTTCCAATTGTGACTAGTGAAAAGTGAACCTCTATTTGAGATAATAAACATTGGTACACCATAGAGATGAACCATCTCATGAACATAGATATGGGTTAACCTTTATGCACTGAAAGAAACCTAAATAAGGATGAAATGAGAAAACTTGGTCAATTGATCCACGATGACCCAAACATTTCAAACCCATGAGAATTACAAGGCAACCTAGTCACAAAGTCCGTAGTGATTAGTTCTTATTTCAATCAGTAATGAGTAACCTCCAAAGAAAAGCAGCAAGCCTCAAATACTCAGCCTTAACCTCCTGAAAACATAGGAAGTGGGCTACAAAATCCATTATATCTTTTCTCATACCACTGCACAAGTATTATTGTCTCAAATCATATTATATCTTAGTCACTTCTTAATGAACGGAATACTTAGAATAGTGGTCCTCCTCCAATATCAACCTCACCTAATCACCCACTCTTGGTACACACACTCGGTCTCCAATCCTAAAAATACCATCAGATTAAAGCGAGGCTTTCTTAGCTTTTCCACTCAACACCTTATCCTTAATCACTCTCCGACAAGAATTATCAAACTAATTTGCTTGAATCTGCTCTATCAAGAAAGATATAGCCTTCGTAAATGCCAAAACATACCAGGTATCAAAATGTAAATCCTAACCATCTGGTTAGCCATTGACTGAACCTCTAAGTACAAGGTCATCTCTTGAGTCAAATGATGATTCAAGCTACCCATGCTAGTAGACTTTTAGTTCAAGGCATTTGCAACCATATTATCCTTTCCAGAATAATAGAGAATAGTAACATCATAATCCTTATGCAACTCAAGCCAATGACGCTCCCTCATGTTAAGATCTTGTTGGGTGAAGAAATATTAAAGGCTAAGGTGGTCTAAGAAGATCTCTCAATGGACTACATAAAAATTATGTCTCCACAACCTCAAAGCAGATACAACCCTGCACAACTCTAAATTATGGGACCTCAAAGAAAATTCAACCATGCACAACTCCAAATTGTGGGTGGGGTAATTCTTGTTATACGGATTCAACTGCCAAGAATCATACGCAATCACCTTACCCTCCTTCATTATTGCGGCAGCTAACCTAATGCTAAAAGCATAATAGAAGATGGTAAATCCCATACCCGACTTAGGCAAAGTCAAGATAGAAGTTGATGTCAATAAATTCTTAAGCTTTTGAAAGCTTGTCTTAAAAGCATTAGGCCATTGAAACAAATTCTTTTTCTAAATCCATTTGGTAAATAGAGCCAAAATAGATGAAAAAACCCTCTAAAAACATCTTTAGTAGCCTGCTAAACCAATAAAACTCTAAATCTCAGCAGGGGAAATAGGCCTAGCATAATCACGAACCATTGCAATCTTGGTCAGATCAATAATAATACAATGCTTGGTCACTGCATGACTCATTAAAAATACATACTCCAACTAAAACATGCACTTCGAGAACTTAGCATACAACTTCTCATCTCTCAATCTTTGAAGTACAATCTACAAATGCTCCTCATGGTCTGCTTTACTCTTGGAGTAAACCAAGATATCATTAATAAATACAATAACAAAATATCCATTTTATCTACTCCATAAATGCGACCGAGGCACTGGTCAATCCAAAGTACATAAACAAAAACTCATATCCAAAGGCTATCTTTATAATATCCAAAGCACTAATCCTCAATTGTTGATACCCAAACCTCAAATCAATCTTTAAAAATATTGAATCACCCTGAATCTAATTAAATAAATCATCAATATATGTAAGAGGATACTTATTCTTAACTGTCACCTAGTTCAACTACTATACACATACACATAGACCTATTCTTTTTCTATACGAATAAGATAGGTACCCCCTAAGGTGATACACTAGGTCAGATAAATCCCTTATCTAACATATCCTGCAGTTGATTCTTCAATTCCTTCAACTCTACTAGGGTCATCCTATAAGTAGGAATAGAAATAGGCTTGGTGCCCAGATCAACACCAATAGCAAAGTTAATATCATGATCTAGCGGCATATCAGGAAAATCCATAAGAAAAACATTCATGAACTCATGAACAATATAAATAAAATCTAAAGAAGGAGGTAAAGCAATACTGGTATCATAAATATTGGCCAAATAATACAAGTATTTCCTCTCTACCATGCGATGAGCCCATGGAAAGGATATAACTCTTTTTGGACCCAAATGAAGAGTACCCTTCCAAGCTATCCTTGGAATGCTCGTGAAAGTTAAAGTCATGGTCTTAGAATTATAATCTAGAATAGCATAATAGGGAGATAACCAATTCATACCCAAGATAACATCAAAATCTACCATATCTAGGATAATCAGATCTACCTAAGTCTCATATCTCACAAAGGTCACAATAAAAGATCGATGTACACAATCCACCACTAAAGAGTCTCCTGCGAGGATAGATACATGGATACACATGATAAGACAATCACTAGTAGAATCAAAATTTAAAGCAAAATATGCAGACACATAGGGGAAAGTCAATCCCAAATTAAATAACACAAATACAGATCTAAAATAAATAGGAATGATACCTATAATAACAGTGTCAAAAGCCTCTACCTCAGGTCTAGTAAGTATATCATAGCACTATCTATATTTGCTACCAGACTAAGTAGCCCTGCAACACAAATTTGGACACCACTACCTCTGCCTCACGCACCTTTACCACCTTGAAAGTCACCACTCACTATTGATATAGAAGTATGCCTAAAAGCACAGTAGGTATAATACTTAGCCACATAGCCAAACTCCTTACATACATAGAAACCTCTATGGCCTAACTTAATCTAAGAAGGTGTGGTTGAGGTAGACCGACCACCTTGGTACGATGCCCAACTGCCTGAAGTCACTGAACCAAAAAACCTAATACTTGAACCCTTTAAAGCTACCTATACTGGTCTACTATGGTACCCATGGGAACCTCTAAAATATTTACCTCAAGGGATGTGACACTGAACTAGCCCTGATGGTGCAGTCTCTTAGCGCATTCCTGAGTAGATCAAAGAATAACCTTAGTAATCTTTGCATTATTCACTATACTCTAAAATAATGCCACTGACACTACCATTTTGGCAATAGCCAACTAAAAAGTAGCATCCAATTATTTCATAAACTTTTAAATATTCTCAAACTCAGTGGAAATACTAGTAATAAAATATCTAAACAAAGCAAGAAAATGTGTTTCATACTAAGCAATAGTCATGGAGCCCTACTTCAAGTGATCAAACTCATCTCTCATCTGATACCTAAAATTATAGGGCACAAACCTATCTAAAAAGGCCTCAGCAAAATAGATCCCAAGTTATCTCTAGGAAATCAAGAGATCCACAACTAATAAGTGATCTCTACTAATCTTTGGATATATCTCTCAGCTAGTAGGTAGTGTAAGGTTCTCCATGCAACTCGAGTGATCAAAAATTATATAATTTCTCCCAGTAATCTATTAATAACTCATAGGCATCCTCGCCCACATTACCACTAAACTTGGGTGGACCCAAGCAAGTAAAATTCTCAAACCTATTATAATCCTCAAATGTCATAACATGTAACATTCGGCATAGTGAATCTAGCAAGCTATGATCCTACCTAAAGGTGCAACATAGATGAAGGTTGAACTCTTGGACTAGAAATACCATACTTGAATATTAGCACAGTAGAAGGAACAACACTCGGAGCCTAAAAGATATCATAAGTAGATATAGGTATCAATTAAGGAACAACACTTAAAATTAAAGGAACACCATAAGTAGTCTCTAGCATAGATGGAGCTATAATGCTTAGAGATAAAAGAATACCTGGTGCACTCAAAGAAACACCCTCCAAATAAGTCTGCAAACAAATTAATAAACCCTCTAAGACCAGGGTAGTAGTACTTTGTGAAACCTAAGTAGCACTTATATCTCCAGCATGCTTAACCTCAAGCTCGAAGGATATCCCTATTACTACCTCTAAAGGGCACATCCATGTTCCTATCCTCTACCTCAAGTCTATCTGTGGCCTATGACTCATTCCCTTGGCTTTTCTCTCTCCTCAAATACTAGCTCAACATCCCTAGATTTATGAGATTTAGTTCCCACCATCTGTGTGGAAAAGAGTAAAACACAATTTAGAATACAGGGTATGGAAAAACCACATAATAAGGAACAAACTAAAAAAGTTTCCTAAAAATATCTCATAGGCTCTTGAAAATAGATAGTAATGTCTATGTATCAATCCAAGAGACTTTACCAGATACCTTGTTCTTATACTTGCGAGATCAATGAACCTAGTTGTTCTGATACCAATTTGTCATAACCCAAAAACTAAGGCCTTGATGGTACTTACTGCAGCTAAGCCTTAACAAGTAAGTCAATCATCCAAACTAATATGTAATAAAAAATTATAATGCAAATCATAAGTTGAGACTTTTAGAGTGAATTTGAAACACGGATGTACAATAATAATGGCATTCTAGATAATAATGATACTATATACCATCCCAAAATATGGTTTCATAGTGAAAACATAATTTAAATACAACTTAGGATTGAACAATTAACTGAATTTAAAAAACCACGTCTATCTCTAAACACAAAATAAAGACATCAACTGGATAGGATGAGGTTTGAAGTTGACTCTAAAAACATAGAGTAGACACTACCTTAAATGTACCATGCTAAACTACACTATCTTACTTGTCGTGTGATACACTCGTACCTAGATCTGCACCAAAAGGGCATAGTAGAGATGAGTATGGTCCACTTGTACTCAATAGATATAATATATTTACTGAGAAAAGTATAAAATAAGATACATAAATACATACTATGAGCACACCACTCATAGTTAAAAAATATCCCAAATGGTAGATTACACCATCTCCCTTAACTGCTCTAAATATAATACAAAGACAAGATAACAGGTACTTAAAAGATAAAAAATAAATATGCATCAAATTAAGCACAATATTGAATATGTACAATGTATGAAATACAATGACATAATGATAACATGATAAGACTAAGGTTATCACAAAACCTTTGTATATGTCTACCGATCCTCGATGCTTCCAGGTAGGACCCGTAGACGTCTCATAACCCATATAATTTCCCAATTCTCAATCCCAATCTCAATATTTATATCTACTCTCTAACTTATGAGCTATAGTAGAGGGTTTTGTAAAAATATCTTATTTTTTCAAAATTTGTGTTTTAACCATAGTACCAATATGTAATGACCCTTAAGATTATTTTCCATATTTATGCTTATATTCAATATTTGAGCTTCTCCATAGCTTCCCCAAGTCATTTATGGATTTTTAGGACTGATGATTTGGTTATCGTGCAGTTTATTTGATTTTTAGAACCAATTCCCTATTTAGAAGTCTTTGCTAGTTACAAATGGTCACCAGGCAAAAACATCAGTGAAATAATATCGGATGCAAATTTTGATTGCTTCAGCAGATCTAGAATATTGATTTTAGGCTAGGTATACCTTTGGTTCAGGTACCAATGCAACTGATTCATTTTGACCTATGGATCAAAAACTTGAAAATTTGAAAGTTTAGGTATAGGACCCACATTTGGTTGAAATAACATAAGATTGAAAATTTGACTCTTATATCACGTTTAGAACATTGAATTTAGTGTGGTTACATATTTTATTTGCTAAAATTGGATTTCGGGTGCATCCTAAGGAATTGGATGAAACTTGGAATCAAATTCCAAGTTTCAGCCATCATCAGGTACAATAGAGGATACCACGATCACAGAGGAAGACTCACAATCACAATAAATGCAATGCCATGATCTTGACATGTGTGGGGCCGTGATCTTCCTAGAGGAGGGCCTAGGAAGGGTTGTTTAACTCCTTATTTTAGAGGAGAGTTAGCCATCTTCTTCCTCCATTGAGACCTAAAAACCTTAATATAGTGTGCTAATCACAAATTGGTCATGGTGGATGACTTAGTAGCTTGATTATCATCTTTTATCATGATTATCTTCTAATTTATGGTAAGAATCCTTTAAATTCATGCATGAATTTCCTAGTTTTGACCCAAAACTCTAATTTAGATTAGGGCTTGATTTTAGCCTAAAGTATGCTTAATTTTTACCCATTTCTTGAGGATTATGATTCCGTGCTCATGAGTGAACATTGGGTTGGCCTCGAAAACTCATCTTCCATATATGGGACCCACTTGGTGTTTTGGTGTCATTTTCAAAACTGAAGTACAATAGACCAATATTGGTATTGTTAGACTCATATTATCTAGTATATTATGGATTTGTTAGTGTGATGGCATTTTGGGGATTGTGAAGTAAAGTCGAGTATATGGTACATAATGTGAGGCTTTGGAGTTCGGCTTTAAGGTAGGCCTCTATCTACTCCTCTTCATAAATGATGTGTGATATATATTACATGTGAATTTGGATTTTAGGATTGATTATGAGTAGAATAAATTAGCCTTGATTATTGATGTTTAGGAATCAGATGAGGGTTTTGTACTCGTAAAATAGTATGTTTATAACCCTTGAGAATCCTATTGCCTTCTCCCTAGTTTACATTCGTTGGTACCATGGATACGAATAATACTAGGCTTGGGATATGGTTTTTTCATTGGAAGCATAATTAGCATATTTTAATCTTATTGGGATAGTATGGTGGTATTGAATTCGCAGTTGGGTAGAGTTGACTTAAATGCCCTAGATTTTACTAGAAGTTCCTAACTTAGTCTTGAATATAGCTTACATAACATCTAGAAGTTGAACTAGATATCTTAGACTGGTTTGGGGCATAGTTTGCCTCAATATGGATATTGAGGATTAGAAGTGGGATTTTTTGGCCCACTTAGGCGAAGACTTGTGTTAGCTTTGTGAACTTATATGTAGATGTTATGCATAGTTGAGACTAGTAAACCTTAGTATAAGGTTACTTCGTGACTTGGTAACTTGCAATGATGTTCCCCAAATTATGACTTAGGGGCTATGGTACTCCTTATAGAAGTGATATTGGCCTATAGAGATGTTATTTCCTCTTAGATATGATATTGACCTATAGAGATGCTATTTCATGTTAGATATGATATTGGCCTATCGAGATGCTATTTCCTCTTAGATATGATATTGGCCATTAGAGATGTCATTTCCTCATAGATATGACATTAGCTTACAGAGATGCTATTTCCTCTTAGATATTATACTGGCCAATAGAGATGCTATTCCTCTTAGATATAATTTGGGCCTATAGAGATCATATCTCTATTTTGTTATGATTATTGGACCTAAAGAGATGATATTTCTCTCAGATAAAATAATTGACTGAGAGAGATGATATTCCTCATAAGTCTTGATGTATGGCCTATTGATATGAGATATCTTATAGATGAATACATATTTATTAATATTATGCCTCCTAGATTGAGATGCATCCTATGTAAGAGATGACTACATGCTTATTGATATTATGCCTTCTATATACGAGATGCCTCCTATATGTGAGATGATTAGAGATATTCTACGACTTATAATTATGATTATCAATATGAGTTCGGATATGTACATGGGTTGAAGGCTATGGTTATGATATTGTGAATATTCTGAACATATTATTAGGCCGACGGATGTGTTATAAAATTGATTGGATGTTTGAGGAGTATTTACCATTATAAATAATGTGATTATAGATTTTGAATATACGTATATATATATTTATATACACATCTCTCTAGTATAGGACATAGGAAGATGCGGTATGGTGCTTATTATTTTATATTGAATACTGGTGATAAAATGCATAGATTTGGTACATTCATAACTATTATCATATTGGTAATTGATGTGATTCTAAATGAAATATGATCTTATGTCTGTTCTTCCTACTTAAGGGTTAAGCTTTATGGTAGCTAGTTGTCTATTAGGTAACTATAGCACTTGGTGTTTTAGTTTATGATGTCTATTATTTATTAAATGATAAGTTGTATATTAATGAGGCTAGATAATAAGAATTTTAGAAATAAAAGAAGATTTGTTAATAATGATATATAGTTGGTAAACGAGGATGTATTAGTAAATGATGGTTAGTTAATGAATGGTGTTAGTCTATAAAAGATGGTTAGATGATAAATGGTAATATGTCAGCTAATAATGATTAACTGCTATAGGTTGATTAGTTGATAATGATGATTTGTGGATAAATGACAATTATGGACTAGTGATGATTCTTGACTAAATGTTAGGAATTGACTACTAAATTAATAAATGTTAGCTGTTGTTTCATGAATAAGGATTATGTGAAGGATAATGTTTAGGCTAATAATTAGAGGTCATGTGAAGACTTGTGAACTAGTGGTTTAATAATCATAAGCGTAGGTTAGCTAATAACGAATAATTAGGAAGTATTGAAAAGTTAGATATTGTTATAATGATATGATTATGATTATAAGTATATTAATAGGCTTATAGATTTACCCTGTTTTTCACGTCTTGAGCCTGTGCACCTATTATATGTCTATAAATATATGTTTATTGATGTTTGTGTTGATATTGATTTCCATGAGGCCGGAGGATATTATGATGATATATTAATATTAGGCAAGGCCAGAGGATATTGTGATGATATTTTTATACCCGACATAGCTGGAGGATATTGTTGATAATATATTGATACTAGGCATAGCCGGAGGATATTGTGATGATATATTGATACCCAGTATGGCTGGAGGATATTGTGATGATATATTGATACCCGGCATAGCTGAAGGATATTGTGGTGATATATTAATACCCGATAAGGTTGGATAATACTATGATAATGTATCGATACCTAGTAAGGTTGGAGGCTGATTATGCTGATTATGGTCATGATGATGGTAGTTATGATAGAGATGATTATGATGATGAGATTGTGGTATTGATTGTGTACTTTGAATTCATTCCTGCATGCTAGTATGCACCTATGTCTATCAGCAGGTATGGAATATTTTCAAAGATATGGGTGAAGAGTATGCCTTGTGTTGTTGTATTTTTATTGAAAATTTTTGAGTCTGGGCTGGTGGGGGTACACATAGTTTGGTTTTCTATTTGGTTTCCCAAAGTAGCCGATTATTCACGTTGTTATTGATATTGTTGTTACCATTGTTATGATCATTATTATGGAAAGCTTATGACAGATTGGTCACTAATCCGGTATCGAGATTTGAGGTATGTCTACGACCTCTTCTATCTTATGATGGTACTATTATGTATGATTATTTCATGTCTAGCCATGTAGATTAGAAGACCTAAGTATGATAGTATTAAATCCTTATAGTATTATAATGAGGTCCTAGAATAAGGATATGATGATCTAGGTTATGCTGTGAGATGATCTCGTGCTTATGTGTATTTATATATATATATATATATATATATATATATATATATATATATGTATATGTATATGTATATGTATATATATATATATATGTAAGTATATATATATATATATATAAAAGTAAGTATAAATATATATATGTAGCAATATGAAGTTATGGCACTACCGTATACCGCTTACTTCATTTGTACATATTGTATATTATTTCTTGACCTTGTATATCGCAATATATATATATATCTTTCTTCGCTCTTCATTCATTTATTGGCTTAGGATATATGGTATAGTATTAAGGTTTATTGACTGTGGGTCGAATAGGATAGTTTACCCTGATACTCCCTTAGTTTATTTATGTTAGACTCTAGGACTTGAGTAGGATAGTTGTCCCTTATTATTCCCATTGACTTTTTATAAGATTTTTAGACTCTTGGGTGTAGATTCCATTCTGTTTATATGTTGTATATATTTTTTTTATCTTTGGATCTTAGTTGGCAGTTGCCTACTAAGTACCACTTGTTTGGTACTCATACTAAACTTCTACAGCCTGTAAATCATAGTATGGGTTATCACCATTAATGTGTGCATTGTGTAGAGCAACATGGTGTATAGACATAGAGTGAGCTCCTAATATTTGGAGAATTTTTTATCTCTCCTTTTTGTATTAGGGTAATCTTGATATTGTGTTTAGAGATAAGTTGTATCAGTGTAGTTCCGTTGTTGTTTCACTTTTGTACTCTTATGTTATTAGAAGCTCTTGTTCTGATACCACTAGATTTTGTAATTCTATTATGTATTGATCTTTATTTCATTTATTTTACATTTTTTTCCTTATATAATTGAGTCGTTAGTTAGTAGTTGTTCTAGACTGTAGGTTGGCTTGCCTACTAGTGGGTTATGGTAGGCGCCATCATGACCTGAGAAATTTTGTTGGGACAATTTGATATCAGTACCTAGGTTTCACTGGTGTGTAAGTATAAGAGCTAAGTGTTAGTAGAGTCCTGCGAATTGATGCAGAGACATTCATAACCTATCTTCGAGAAGCTACAGGGACATTTTAGGAAATTTACTTCTTGACTCCATATTATGTGGTCGCATTCCTATGAACTTCGAACACATTCTTTGACTCTATTCTATCCCCAAAGGATGATTCAACCTTACCGACAAATGTGGGTGAGACTTTAATATGCGTTCATAGAGTTTTGGCGCAATATCAGACTAGAGAGTCAGAGATGGATATCAAAGATCTTTAGTGGCAGCCAAAAAAGATGTGGGTCTTCTTAGGATCCAGTTGAGCTTGTGACTAATTAATCCTTTGAGGTTTAGCATTGAGAATTTGAGTTGCATTGTAGATCCCTCTTAGCCATGGATGACATTTGATTTATCGAGTAGTCCTTAGACCAGAGTTGTCTATTGGTGTTTATAAGGGTTCTTCACTAGTTTTGAGTATGAGACTGGATGTCTCGTGTGGTCCAGGAATTTTCCTATGCCATATCATTTTGAGCTGGACATTAGTGCATGGATGTGTTAGAGAATTAGTAGTATCACTTAGTTTTGCGTTGAGGCACTAGACATCAGGTGAATCTTTCTTTTATTAGGATGTTGATTATGAGAGGACCATCAAAAGCATAAGTATTGATACTTATAGAATTTGTGGAAAGTGGCATGCCATCAGTATAGTACTCTTGGTATTTTATTCGGGAGTGAGGATTCCTCCGGTGGAGTTCAACCTTACCTGTAGCCCATTAGCTCTATGCAGACAGTATTCCATGCTATGAGTAGTTCTCAGATTAGTGGTGATAATCATAGTGGGCAGAGTCCCCATCAGACTTGCATTGTATAGTATCTTTTTGCAGGCCAAAGAAACTATTCTATATTATGAGGGGCAGTATCTCAAATTCTTTTAGGATCTTGGTTGGGTTATTTCATGATGAGATATTGGTTTAGAGAATGCCCCAGATATGAGATAGATGATTAGCTAGAGTTAGCATTTGCTCCCTGCCAGCCTAAAGCTCCTGAGGTAGGATGTGATTGTAAAAGAATGGATGTAATTCTAGAGATTTCTCTCGGTGTCAATTGTCTAGCCATTTGGGCTCAATTTGTGTTCTCTATGCTAGTACTTTAGAAGTTATCTTCGATTGCAAAAAGACTAACTATTAGACTAAAGAATATCTCCGACATGGGATTTCTTGTCATTTAGCTCATTCTGATCAACCTTATGATCTTGTGGAATCTGTAGTTTAGAGGTAGTATTGTGGCACCTCAGTTAATGATTCAGTCGGTCAATCTGAGTTGGACCTGTTCAAATTTATTTTCCCTATACTCGGCAGGTATATGGTTGTGGGTATCACCACAATTAGTCTACTTTTATTTCCTATATTTATCTCTTATTATATGTATTAAGGTTTTCATACCCATTATGATTATATGCCTTTATGAATTGATATCAGTCATGGTGTTCTTTATTATTGAATTCATAATTATGTTACCACTTTGTGGTTTATTTTTTTTAGTAGCGGATGGAGTATATCTATATTAATATTTTCCCCTATAAGTGTAGTTTTGAATTAGAGTCCCACTTATCTTGGCACATTAGCCCAATTGTGGCCCTTGTGTGGTACATGATATTAATGTTCATGTTGGTACCCCCTGTTTAGTATATTTATTTTGATATTATTGTTGTTATTGTTACCACTACGTGAGGTTAATGACATTGCTTGATAGTATTACTTGATGTAATTGATTCTTGTTGGGTAGCTATATAAACTAGTGTTATATAGTTAGACTTTCATTCTCTTTAATACTATATGGTGTCTTGAGTAGATATATCCTAATTTGATGATTTATTTGCCTTATCACAGTAAGGTTTACTGCATTCCCTCTTGGTTAGTTGTACTAGGTTGATTTGGGGATGTATTATGGTATCAAAGGTAGGTTGACCTTCCATGGTTCTATGAGGTTTTTGATCCAATGATTTAGTTATGTTTCCTATTATTGAATTTGATATTCTTACGCTTGCCTCTATTTTACGAAGGCTTTTGTTTGGCTATCCCTTTTGATATAACCTATTTGTGAGATGGACCAGTTAGAGATCTGTTCTTTATTTGTGTCTAGTCCATCATCCGATAGCAATTTTTATATCAATATTGAGATATACATGGATTTATCTCATAGGTTTATTGGGTTTGTTCATTTGGGATGGTTTGCCCTGTTGTTAGTATGGAGATTGGATACTTATTTGTTATTATGATATGTTTTTGTCTAGTAGAGTTGGAAAGTTAGAGATAGGTAGTCTTTTCTGTGATAACTTCATAAGTTGGCAAGTTGGAAATTCTTTATCTCGAGTCATTGATTTCCTGGTGGTGGTTTTTTACTTTGACTGTGTTTTTATATTGGTATATTTCTTCTTTGTTAATGTAATTCTTGGGTGGATTCAGGAAATCCTTATTTCAGTATTCGTCCAGCCTAGTCAAGCTTGATATAGTGATTCTGCTCAATGACATGTGCCTATGGCTATTCTTTGCAGAGATGGAGTATTAAATTATTAGTCATCAGCTGAAGCTGCATTTCACTGAGTTGCTAGAGTTTTTGCCTTTACTAGTGTGGTTTTCAACCTTGGGAAATTTTTAAGTATGTTTGGATAGTCCATGCCCTCCAGAAGATATGGGGTGGATTATTTGTGTTTCCAGCCAGTGATTTATTCTGAGGCATGATTTCTATTTTGTGGCTATTTTTTGTACCCTCCAACTAACATAGAGTTGGTTACTTGTGTTTCAATCGATGGTTATCCCTGTGGTGGTTTTTTCTCTTCAAATGTGTCTCGATTGTGGATTGGTATTATTTAGCTCAAAAATGTCAGATTTGTATACTAGAGTCGAGTTGAGATAGTTGGCATTGATATAGTCTTACTGGCTAGATTTTGGGGTTGACGCCTTGGAATGGTGATTTAGAAGTATGATATATTTGGAGCATTAATGCCTACCCATTTTAAGTTTTGGTTTGGATATTTGAGACCGAGCGATTCAGTCTTGGTATTGAGATTTTAGCTAGGCATTGTAGAGCTTGCACACAGCCTTTGTTTTAGAATTGTCTTTACTCAGATTCATTTATAGGCTGGTTGAGCCTACTCTATGAATTCTTATTCGGTCTTCTTAACGTCAGTTGGATTATAGCTGATAAGTGTTTAGATGATAGTCCACGGGCCCTATATTGGTTATTTCAGTTTTGACCTCGAGTTTTAGTTTTCTTATAGAATTTTGGATGATTTACTCAATAGGAGTAATATATTCGAATTGGATTCAGTATTATTTCATTTTCCATAGATGAGACATCCTAAAGTTGAATATTCAGTGATGAGTAGTGATACCTTTGATTTTGAGTGTTTACTTTGATTTTCATTTGGAATGGTTGAAATATTGAAATAGATTGCATTCCTAGATTATCTCCATTTATGTGCCCAGACAGCACCTTATGAGCTTATTCTCTTATTTGTCATATGGAATTTTAGCGGATCAGCTTCAGTTGTTTGGGTTCTTTGTGATGAGACTACGTGGGTGAGACTGAAGTGATTTTCCTCCTGGCTTGGAGTAGATAGCATATGCAAAATGGTAAATGGTGTGTATATTTGGATTTGGATTTGGTTGCATGACTCATGACTGAGGTTGGATTTGGATCTGATGATCTTTTCTCGAATTATGTGGATATAGAGATGGTATCAGCGTGTGTCGTTCATATGTGTGTGCATTAGTCTTCTTGGTTAAGTTGGACGTCAATTAGCGATCGAAGCTGAATTTTGGCCATTCAATAATAGAATGACAGTGCTGGTTGAAAAAGGGATACCCATGGCAAAATCATTTAAAAGCATTTTCTATTTGCAGAGGTTATCTAGGAAGTCAAGCTTAGAGCATACGAACCCAGTATCTTATCCCTTTGAGCTTTTGATATTCTTTCTATGCATTAATGTTTGGGGATAAAAGTCCTTTTAGTAGTGGATATTATAATGAACCTTCTAGTCATTTTCCATATTTATGCTTATCTTCACTGTTTGAGCTTCTCCATAGCTATCCTAAGTTATTTATGGCTTACTAGGACTAACAGTTTGGTTAATAGGCAGCTCGTTTGATTGTTAGAACCAATTCCTTATTTAGAAGTCTTCATTGGTTCAAAATGGCCACAGGGAAAAAACTTTAGTGAAACGATCTTGGATGTACATTCTCACT
Organism: Capsicum annuum; assembly: GCF_002878395.1. Lineage (NCBI taxonomy): Eukaryota > Viridiplantae > Streptophyta > Magnoliopsida > Solanales > Solanaceae > Capsicum > Capsicum annuum. The sequence goes on along the minus strand of NW_025892370.1, from coordinate 61,705 downwards.
GCACCAATAAATCTAAAATATTTATTTTAGGCTAGGTAGACCTTTGGTTCGGATCCCAATGTACCCGAGCTCATTTTGACCTATCAATAGAAAAGTTGGAAATTTGAAAGTTTAGGTATGGGATCCTTATTTGTTCAAAACGACCTCAGATTGAAAATCCAACTTTACCAATACATTCGGAGCATCGAATTTAGTCTGGTTACAAATTTTAGTCATGAAAATTGGATTCTAGATGCATCCCGAGGCATAGGACGAAACTTGGAATCAAATTCCAAGTTTCAACTGTCATTTGGTGCAACAGAGGATATACAATCGCTAAGGGAGACTCGTAATTGCTATGACAATGATGTCGCAATAGCAAAATACGTGGGTCATTGATTGCATTAGCTGAGTGTAACGCCCTGAATCTGGTACCCGGAATGCTACACGATGCTCATGACCCAGAATGACCACAAGCTAACCCATGACTGATACTTGTGCCTGTATACTGCATGATATACTGTATATGCGGAAACATAAACTGAAAAGCCATAAGGTTCAAACTGTAACATAATATCTGATAAAATATAACATCTGGGATAGGTTATAAATGCCCAAAACAAAACTGTCTAAACATACTATAGTCTAAAAAGCCTCTAAAACATAACTATCTAAATAAGGAGATGATGGGACATATCCTCAACTAACTCTAGCTAATAAACTAATTAATGAGATAATAAACAAATGATCATGTCCTCGAAATATGAAACTCACTGCTAACTCTGACTATGGAGACTGGAATGCTACTGATACTCTGGAGCTTGTGCTTCTGAACCTATGGTATAAGACACCATAGCGCAAATGTGTCAGTACTTTGAATGTACTGAAATGCATGTGAGGTAGGTTGAATGCAAAGGGTTTATATGCATGATCTATACTAACTGACTGAATAATATGAACGTGAGAATACATGCATGAATACATAATAACTGTAATTAGGGTCGTGATAACATGATTACTAAGTCTGAGTACTGATAACATGAGATATTGATAGCTGTATAACTGAAATAACTGATACTGAGAGACTGTACCTGACAGTCTAGTTTCTGGTAGAACTAGCTGAGTTCCGCACTATTCTAAGTTGACTGCATCATACAGCCCTGAATTTTATAGAACTATCTGAGTTCTATTACTGAGACTGAATGACTGTATCTGACAGTCCTGATTCTGTAATTGAAACTATGGGAAGTAGTCATCTAACTGACATGCCCCTAATACGCCATTATGGCTAAGTTGGGGTCCCTATATAACCCCAACTGGAAGGGTATCAATACCGCGCCACCAGTAAGGACAAGCTGTGAGTGACCCTCATCTGACAGTGTCCCCAAAAGAGAATGGTGTGGCCCTCATCTGACAGTGCTTATCCACCTCATCAGCCCTCATCTGACAGTGTTGATGTCTCAACCTATGATGGCTACATAGTTCTAGAATGCCAGGATGACTTCAAAGAATCACACCCTTATCTAAAATTGTGTGTTCCCATCCTTGGGTTCACTCAGTGCTAATCCCTACTCCCATCTGAATAGACATTGAACATGGATTATTGAACTTAACTAGACTGAATTAACTGAGTTTCGTTGATTGACGAAATAGTACTGAGATTACTGTAGTACTGAGCTTTCCTGAGTCACATGACTAACTGAGTTCTATGGATCGTGGCTTGATTAAGGATATCGTGAAATCATGACACGAACTCTTGGCACATAGATATTTTTCTGGTACAAGTACCCCCAGGACTCGATGGAAAGAAACTGACAAACGCATGACTTTCTTTATTACATGACCAACATCACAATCCTTAATTCATTTATTAAGGCATTTCATCAAACATTTGACATGCATAAACTTGTACATAAATGGGGATTTCATATTATCATACTAGTATGGCACTTTTCTTTCACATAGGCATTTATTCAAACACATGGGGAGAAGGCTTTGGTTATACAATCATCAACACATCTAACAATCATGGATACATCACTCAACTTGTTATTTGAAAGGGGGTTTATCATGATTTTTATGCAAATCTTCATATACTAGGGTCAACCATTGAAATATTTAATTTAAAACATGAATCAAAACCCTACAGCATCATGAACACGAATTTCAAATCAATTTAAATCATGAACATTCATCAATACACAAATCTTAGATTTTGGAAAGAGATTATTGAGCTTCATAGGTGAAAGAGACCCATTAATCAACATATGACATACCTTTATTGTGAGTTTCTTGAAGTTATTGGACTTGAAGAACTTGAATTTCTTGGTTTCTTGAAGAAGGATTTGGATCTTGTTCTTGGGTATTATCTTTGAGAGGAAACCCTAATTTGATATTGTGAATGAATAATAAACTTATGAGCCTTGGTCTGATATAATTAGGGGTTAAAACGGGTGGAAAAAGACCCAATTACCTTTTAAAAATTACTTAATATTTTCTGAATGGGAACTGCGATGGATCGTGCGATGGTCCGTCGCTGGATCGACAGGCTACCATTTTTATCGTCGTACGTGGAAAATAAAAGAGTCACTGCCTTATAGCGACAGCTTGGACGATGGTCTGTCGCAAGTTCAATGGTCCGTCAACCTATCCATCACACCTTATCCAGAAGTTTGACTCACTTCCTTGGATGCGATGCTCTAGGTGACGGTCCATCGCTAGATCGATGGTCCGTTAACCTGGCCATTGCACCTACATGATTCTGACAGCTCTGCGTAAAATGTCCATAACTTTTTACTCTGATACCGGATTTGGATGAAATTGGTATCATTGGAAATCTAATTCAATTTCCCACATGATAAAAAAGTGAAAATCTTAAAAATATCAAGTGTACAAAAATGGATTCATATTTTAAAGTAAGTTTCTAACATTCTTAGGACAATTTCAAGCGAGGTAGAAGTACGGGGTATTACAATATCTCCCCCTTGAAAACATTCATCCTTAAATGAGATTGAGTGAAGGGGGAGAATATAAACTGACATACATACTGAACATGAACAATGGGAACATGATCTCATAACTGACATGAGAATAACTGAATATATCATACTGATCATGTATATCTGATGCATGCATAACTAATTCATGAATACATGACTGAGTGTTCTGATGAACTAAGTTTCTCACAATGAGAATTCATAATTGATGCATGATTATATGACTGAACTGGTGCGTGAATGCATGGCTTAATATGCAATGGTATTTAATACCAAGTTTGTAACTGAAATCTAAACATGAAACTGAAAAGTTTAAGGAGAACTGTTACCTTAAGCTAAATCTGAATTTACAGAGAAGAGGTGAGGATACTTGGTCTGCATGTCTGCTTCTACTTCCCAAGTAGCTCCCTCAACTGACTGATTTCGCCGAAGAACTTTGACTAGAGGGAATGCTTTGTTCCTCAGTCTATGAGTCCGGTAGTTAAGAATTTCGACTGGAATCTCTTCATAAGAGAGGTTATTCTAAACATCTATGCTCTAAATAGGGACTACAATAGCTAGGTCACCTATGTACTTCTTGAGCTAAGAGACATGGAAAACTGGATGAATTGAGGCTAGATCCGAAGGTAATTAGAGCTCATAAGCTAACTTGCCAAAACGATTGAGAATTTTGAAGGGTCCGACATATCGGGGATTAAGCTTTCCCTTCTTGCGAATGTCTTCACTCCCTTTATGGGAGAGATCTTTAGATAGACATAGTCACCCATCTCGAACTCAAGATCCTTTCTACGCATATCTGCATAAGACTTATTTTGGCTATGAGCAGCCCAGAGTCTTTCTCTAATAAACTGGACTTTTTCTAAGGCATCAAATACTAAGTCATGCCCTAAAACTGAGGCCTCACTAACTTTGAACCAACCAACTGGAGATCTGCACCTCTTACCATAGAGAGCTTTGAATGGAGCCATCCTAATACTGGAATGATAGCTGTTGTTGTATGCAAACTCAATCAAAGGCAAGTGGTCATCCCAACTACCCTTGAAATCGATTGCACACGCCCTTAGCATATCTTCTAAAGTTTGAATGGTCCTTTCTAGTTGGCCATCTGTCTAAGGATGAAAGGTTGTACTGAGAAGAACTTAGGTACCAAGACCCTTTTGGAACACTTTCCAGAAATGGGAGGTAAATAGGGTACCTCTATCTAAGATAATAAATAATGGAACACTATGCAATCTGCCCAACTCTTTGATGTAGAATTTGGCATAATCCTCGGCTGAATAAAAGGTGTGGACTAAAAGAAAATGAGCTGATTTGGTCATCCTATCTATAATGACCCAAACAGAATCATGCTAGCAATGAGTACGAGGAAAACCCGTCGCAAAGTCCATGTTCACTTCTTCCCACTTCCAAGTAGGAATACTAAACTCCTGCATAGACCCACTAGGCTTCTGATGCTCTATTTTAACCTGCTAACATATAGATAACTTAGTCATAAACTCTGAAATAGCTCTCTTCATCCCACTCCACCAATATATGTCCCGCAAGTCGCGGTACATCTTTGTGGCCCCTGGAGGAATAGAGTAGCGCACACCATGCGCTTCTGTAAGAATTCTCTGCCTTAAGTCATCTACACCTGGAACATACAGACGACTCTAACAATGCAATACACTATCTCCCCCTTGGGAGAAAATCTCTACTTTCTAATTGTTGACTAACTCTTTTAACATGAAAAGGTTGGGATCTCTATCTTGCTTTTCTTTCACCTCAGAAACTAGAGATAATTCTAAACTACTCTGAACCCATATGTCACCCTCCTCTGAATTAACTAAGTCAATGCCTAGTCTTGCAAGATGATGGATTTCCTGAGCTAACTTTTTCTTACTGTCCTCAACATAAGTAAAACTACCCATAGACAGTCTACTAAAAGCGTTGACCATGACATTGGCCTTTCTCGGATGATAAAGGACACTCATGTCATAATCTTTCAAGAGCTCTAACCACCTTCTCTGATTAAGATTGAGATTTTTATAAGAAAATACATAATGAAGTCTCTTATGATCTGTGAACACATTTACATAAACTCCATATAGATAATGCCTCCAAATCTTCAAGGCAAAAACTACGGCTACTAACTCAAGATTATGAGTAGGATAATTCTTCTCATAGGTTTTAAGCTGCCAGGAGGCATAGGTGATGAACTTACCATGCTGCATAAGGACACAACCCAAACCTACTCTAGATGCATCATAATATACCACAAAACTATCTGGACCATATGGAAGAGCTAAGTTTAGAGCTGAGGTGAGTCGAGTCTTTAACTCTTGAAAACTCTTCTCGCAAGGATCTGACCACTAAAACTTGACTTTATTTTGAGTCAATCTATACATAGGGGAAGCATAGAAGAAAATCCCTCAATAAACTGCCTGTAATAGCCAGCCAAACCCAAGAAACTCCTGATATCTGATGTAGAGACAGGTCTAGGCCAGTTTCTTACAGTTTTGATCTTTTGAGGATCAAACATAATTCCATTACCAAAAATGATATGACCAAGGAATGCTACTAACCTTAGCCAAAATTCTCACTTACAGAATTTGGCGAACAACTGATGATTTTTAAGAGTCTCCAATACTATTCTGAGATGGTCTGCATGATCACACTCACTGCGAGAATAAACAAGGATGTCGTCTATGAAGACTATGATGAATATATCCAAGTACTACTTGAACACACGGTTCATCAAGTCCATGAAAGCTGCTAAGGCATTGGTAAGACCAAAGGACATAAGTCAGAATTTGAACTTACCATACCGAGTACAGAAAGCTATTTTCTGATTGTCATATTCTTTGAGTCTGAACTGATAGTAGCCTGATCTGAGGTCCATCTTAGAGAAATAATTGGCACCCTGAAGTAGGTCAAACAAGTCATAGATTCAAGGAAGAGGATACTTGTTCTTGACCATGACTTTATTGAGCTAAAGATAATCAATACACATTCTGAGAGATTCATCTTTCTTGCGCATGAATAAAACTAGTGCACCCCATGGAGAAACACTAGGCCTGATGAACCACTTATCTAAGAGATCCTTCAACTACTCTTTTAATTCTCTAAGTTTCATTGGTGTCATTCGGTATGGCAGAATAGAGATAGGTTTATTATCTGGAAGAAGATCAATACCAAAGTCTATTTCTCTTTCGAGAGAAATTCCTGGAAGATCTTCGAGATAGACACCTGAATATTTATTCACTACTGGGACTAATTTGAGACTTAGAGTTTCAGAACTAGTTTCCTTAACTCAAACAAGATAGATAGATCCTTTATATATCATTTTCTATGCGCAAGGTAGGAAATAAGCTGTCCTTTGAACGCTGAAGTACTACCCTTCCCTCTAGGACAGGTTCATTCAGAAACTAGAACTGGATTATTCTATTTCTACAGTCGACTGTGGCATAGTAGGAATGAAGCCAATCCATGTTAAGAATGATATCAAAATCAGTCATCTCTAATTTGACTAATTCTGCTGAAGTGACTTTCTGAAATATCATAACCGGGCAGTTCCTGTATACCCGTCGGACTATGATGGTTCTACCTACTAGGGTAGAGATAGGGAAAGGGTCTGCTAGAATTTTGGGGCTGACTCCAAAATCTCCTGCTACATAGAGAGTAACAAATGACAAGGAATCACCTAGATCTAGAAATGGATAAACATGCATATGAAAGATTTGTAACATACCAGTAACCATATTAGGAGAATTTTCCTGATCTTCCTGAGACTGGAGAGTATAAAGTCGATTAGGGTGTTGCCCATTAGTTGCACTGGGAGTGGCACCCTGCTGATTTGGGCAATCAGACTGAGCTGAGGAACAATTCTGCTGACCCTGATAACCTAACTGGAGACAATCTCTGACTGTGTGGCCTGGCTTGCCATATCCAAAACAGACATCGCTACCAGCTCTATAAGTACCCTTGTGGTTCTTACCACAAGTCTAACAAAGGGGATTAGTTCAGGTATTGTTGACACTACCCTGAGACTTATAGCCTAGCGCTTTATCTCTATTACCATTCCTGAACTTAGGAGCTGGAGCACTAGTTAAAGAAGGGGATGGAACTGCTGAATAGGAAAAAGCTTAGAACGGCTTCCTCCTTCTGATTTGGGCTGAGTAAAGTTTAAACTACTTGTCCTTGCTCTCTTATTCTGCTTCTTCCTCATCTTAATATTTTGCTCCTCTATCTGCTGAGTATAATTCATAAGCCTGGCTATGTTTGTGTCACTATTCAACATCACGGACCTACACTCATTGACCACACTATCATTCACCCCAGAGATAAACTTACTCATCTTAGCCCTGCTATCTGCAACCATATAAGGAGCATATCTGGCTAATTGAGTAAACTTAAGAGAATACTCTTTCACTGTCATGTTGCATTGCCTGAGTTTTATAAATTCTAATACTTTAGCTTCTCTTAGATCTAGGGGAAATAATCCATCTAAGAAGGTAGTAGCAAACTCCTCCTACCTAATAAACCCTACATCTACAGCCCTTTCTGATTCCACTGTTTGAACCAAGTGTGAGCAATATCCTGTAACTGATATGCATCTAGCTCTGCAATCTTACTAGAATTAACCCCCATGATATTCGTAACCTTTTAAACCTGATCGATGAATTCCTGAGGGTCCTCATCGGACTTAGACCCGAGAATGGATAAATGATTCATTCGGGTGAAGTCCCAAATCCTGGCTATAGCTGAATTGTCCATTGGGTTGGATGGAACGACAGTTGGTAATTCATTCTAAGCAGCAACTGACTGAGCAAAAGTATTGAATGTAGCTCTAAACTCTGCATGAGAAACATGGCAGCCTAAAGGTTCTTCGGGCTGAGGAGTTGACTGATTCCTATTTCTTCTTTTAGAAGGAATGTTCTATAGAAGAAAGGGAGAAACGAATTAGACCAGATTGAGAGATTAACTAGAGATCATGCTCACTGGCACAACATGAATACTGAAAGAAAGAAAATTGTTCCTAAAACATCTTATAGCCTTCTGTACAAAAATGTGGTGTGCAATACACCCATGTACAAGACTCTACTTGATGCTACTTTCAGACTTTCTAGGACTCTATTGAACCTTAGGCTCTGATACCAAGTTTGTATCACCCCGAATCTGGTACCTGGAATGCTACACGGTGCTCATGACCTCGAAGGACCACAAGATAACCCATGACTGATATCTATACCAGTATACTGAATGATATACTTTATAATGCGGAAACATAAACTGAAACACCATAAGGTTCAAACTGTAACATAATATCCTATAAAATATAACATCTGATATAGGGAATAAATGCCTAAAACAAAACTGTCTAAACATACTATAGTCGGAAAAACCTCTAAAACATAACTGTCTGAATAAGGAGATGATGGGGTATGTCCCCAACTAACTCCAACTAATAGAAAAATTAATGAGATAATAAAGAAATGATCATGTCATCGAAAGATAAGGACTCACTGCTAACTCTAACTGTGGAGACTGGAATGCTACTGATGCTCTGGAGATCGTGTTTCTGAACCTATGGTCGAATACACCATAGCGCAAATGTGTCAGTACTTTGAATGTACTGGTATGCATGGGAGGTAGGCTGAATGCAAAAGGTTTACATGCATGATCTATACTAACTGACTATATAATATGAATGTGAGAATACATGCATGAATACATAATAACTGTAACTAGGGTCATGATAACATGAGTCTTAGTACTGATAACATGAGATACTGATAAATGTATAACTGAAATAAGTGATACTAAGAGAATGTAACTGACAACCTAGTTTCTTGTGGAACTAGCTGAGTTTCGCATTATTCTGAGTTGAAAGTAGCTGACAGCCCTAAATTCTATAGAACTATTTGAGTTCTATTATTGAAACTGAATAACTATAGCTAACAGTCCTAATTCTATAACTGAAATGATGGGAAGTATTCATCTAACCGATATGCCCCTAATATGTCATTATGGCTGAGTTGGGGTCCAATCTGTAACCCCAATTGGAAGGGTGTCAATACCGTACCACCGATAAGGACAAGTTGTTAGTGATCCTTATCTGACAGTGTCCCTAAAATAGAACGGTGAGGTCCTCATCCAACAGTGCTTATCCACCTCATCAACCCTCATCTGACAGTATTGATGTCTCAATCTATGCTAGCTACATAGTTCTAGAATGCAATGATGACTTCTAAAAATCACGTCCTTATCTGACAGCGTGTATTCCCATCCTTAGGTTTACTCGATTCTAATCCCTACTCCCATCTGAATAGACACTGAACATGGATTATTGAACTTAACTGGACTGAATTAACTGAGTTCAATTGATTAATAGAATAGTACTAAGATTACTGTATTACTGAGCTTTCGTAAGTCACATGACTGACTGAGTTCTATGGATCGTGGCTTGATTGAGGCTATCATGAAATCATGGCACTAAGTCTAGGCACATAGCTATATTTTTTAGGTATAAGTACCCCCAGGACTCGATGGAAAGAAACTGACAAAAGCATGACTTTCTTGATTACATGATCAACATCACAATCCTTAATTCATTTATTAAGGCATTTCATCAAACATTTGACTTGCATAAATATGTACATAAATTGGGATTTCATACTATCATACTAATATAGCGCTTTTATTTTATATTGGCTTTTAGTCAAACACATAGGGAGCATGCTTTGGTTATATAATCATCATCACATCTAATAATCAAGGATACATCAATCAACTTATAATTTGAAAGGGGGTTTATCATGATTTTTATGTAAATCTTCATATATTAGTGTTAACCATTTAAATATGTAATTTAAAACATGAATCAAAACCCCACAACATTATGAACATGAATTTCAATTCAATTTAAATCATAAACATTCATAAATACACAAATCTTAGATTTTGAAAAGATATTCTTGAGCTTCATGGGTGAAAGGGACCCATGAATCAACACATGACATACCTTGATTGTGAGTTTCTTGCTGTTCTTGGACTTTAAGAACTTGAATTTCTTAGTTTCTTGAAGAAGGATTTGGATCTTATACTTGAGGATTATCTTTAAGAGGAAACCCTAATTTGATGTAATGAATGAATAATGAACCTATAAGCCTTGGTCTGATATAATTAGGGGTTAAAATGGGTGGAAAAAGACCCAAACACCCTTTAAAAATGACTTAAAATTCACTGAATGGGACCTGCGATGGCTCGTACAATGGTCCATCGCTGGCTTGATGGTCCGTCATTTCAATCGTCATACGTGGACAAAAAAAATACTCACTGCCTTATAGCAATGTCTTGGACGACGGTCCGTCACAAGTTCGACGGTCTATCAAACTGTCTGTCCCACCTTATCTATAAGTTTGACTAACTTTCTTTGCTGAAACAGTCTAGGCGATAGTCCGTCACTAGATCGACGGTCCATCAACCTGACCGTCGCACCTGGGCTATTCTGACAGGTCTAAGTAAAACGTCTATAACTTTTTACTTCGATACCAAATTTGGACAAAATTGGTATCATTGGAAAGCTAATTCAATTTCTCACATGATAAAAAGTGAAAATCATAAAAACTCCATGTGTACAAAATAGGATTCATATTTGAAAGTAAGTTTCTAACATTCTTGAGATGATTTCAAGCTAGGTAGAAGTACGGGTTATTACCCTAAGGGACTGGGAAGGGTTGTTTCAATCCTCATTTTGCATGAGAATTGGCCATCTTATTCCTCCATTGAGACCTAGAAACCCTAATATGGTGTGCTAATCAAAAATTAGTCATAGTGGGTAACATGGGATCTTGATTATCATCTTTTATCGCTATTATTTTCAAATTTAAGGTAAGAATCCTTTGAATTCATGCTTGAATTTCCTAACTTGGACCCAAAACCCCAATTTAGATAAGGGATTTATTTTTGCCCAAAGTATGCTTATTTTTCACCCATTTCTTGTGGGTTATAATTTCTTGTTCATGTGTGAACATTGGGTTGGTGTCATTTTTGGACCTGAATCAAAATAGTCTAATATGGGTATCGTAAGACTCATATTTATGAGTAGATTATGATTTTGTTAGTGTGATGGCATTTTGGGGATTGCGAAGTAAAGTTGAGCATATGATGCATGATGTGAGGATTTATGCTTCTACTCTGAGGTAGGGCTCTATCTACTACTCCTCATAGATGATGTGTGATAACCCTCAAACTACACCTCTCTAATTAGAATGTAAGTGATCATTGTTAATATATAACCAAACTATGTTGGGGTTGAATTCCACGGGGAATATGGTGTGAACTTAAGTCGTTTGCGAGTTAATCAACTGATAGTTGGATGTTTCCTGAAATGGGGGTTTTTGAGTTTAATATAAATTGTTGGTCACTTTAGCTTCAGTGTTTGTAATCAAGAATTTATGGAAAACCAGAATTATGTTCACTATGGGTTTTGGTACTTGACAGATGCTATTAGTGATTCAAGATTCTCACAATAAATAGGACAACATATTATCTTTATCGAAGTTATGCCTAAATGTCTCTCGACCTACTTAAGCATTTGATTACCTAATCCTCTTGGACTTAGGGAATTTATATTCACTACCAGACTTTAGCTCAGGTTAATCAACCTTGTTACAGCGTCAATTATTAAATGGAAGTTTTAAGTGCTTCCAAGTCCCTATCAATAATTCACTTCCTACTGTATTTGATTTCTTATCTCAAGCAAATCAAAGCAGGTGTTATCTATTGTTTGCAACCAATAGACAATGATTAAAATCTTGGAATTATCAAGGAGTCCTATTACCTTTTGAATCTTAAACACTTAGCATCTTACCAAAACTTAACCCATATATCCCATAATTCGGGTTAGAGGGGTTTAGCCACTCACGATGTAATGATCAAAACAACTAGATGAATTCATAATTTGAAAGATAAACTTACCACAAGATGACTAATAACTAGTGTTTCTCAGATTAGATCACAATAGGAATCCCCAAAGTATTGATGGAAATCTCTTCAAAGTAAACTATTTTTCAAGCCAAGAAACTAGAGAGAAAATTAACAAAAAATATGTTTCCCCAAAAAGATGTTTGGCACTCCTTAGAAAACCCTAAACAATGCTTTAAATAGTTCACCCTAGTTATGGAAACAAAATCAAAGAGTGCAGTAATTTCTTGAACAGGTGATGCCATTCGTGACGCCTTATCAAGAAGCAGACGACTTATCACAAATGTCGTCAGCTCCTCTTTGATTTTGACATTTGCTGCCTTGGGCAGACGACGAACTGTGAAGGCCTATCAGATCTTTGATGACTTATCATGAATGTCGTCACTTTTCTACCTCAGCTCCCATCTTCTGTTTTAGACTGAAGACAATTTTGATGACCTATCAACTCCTTGACGGTTTATCACGAAATGTTGTCACAACTTTCAGCTGAGGTCTATTCTCTGTCTAGGGATGACGATGAAGCTAAAAACTTATCATAGGGCTGATGAATTATCAAGAATGTTGCCAGCTACACTTTTCTTCTTTTTACATCAGATTTCAACTTTTTTTCTTCCATCCTTGTCGGTTCTCTAGCATCTTAGCTTCTAATGCAAAATCAAAGATAAAACAATCAAAAATGACAAAAGCTTCTTAAGACTTTGCAATTATTCTCATTTAAAAGCCTCAAATGTTTTAGCATTAGATCACATATCAATACTCTCAACTTAAAACAATTTCTTGTCCTCAAGAAACTCAAACGCAACTAAAAGAATACAAAGTACATTTGGCAGTCAATCATCTATATCCTCTCAAACATCTTCACCATCTCCAAGGTCAGTCAATTCAAGAAAAAATGTGAATATTATTGAAGAACACCAATGCAACACACAGGAATCAAGATGTGGCACCAACTCATCAACACAACCATGCATGCATCAAGTTTACACTATCCAAAAAAGTTAGTAACTAGTGATGTAACCAGTGTGCCCTCACTACAAAGATATCCCCCTTTTCTTATATCAGACATCACATATATAACCATGGGGACAATCACAAGACACTCACACTCAGAATGAAGTTCCAATCAATGTATGTCGAATACCATAGGCTTTCCCTTATTTTCATTACCCAGGTCGTCAGTCAGGTTAGCTAGGATCACTATAGGTCTTCTCTTTAGCTTGTAATGTAGGCTACGGGCTGGTATGATACTCGATGATATTTAAAGTGACTAAGACTGCTTTACACTACACTAGCTTTTTGGGGTTTCATTCATTAGACATTTTTGGGGTTTCATTCATTAGACATTTTCTATTCTTCTCTTTTTTTTATCACACTTATTCAAGATAGGTGCGGTCTTTTCTACAATCACTTTTTCTTTTTCTTTCTCTTTTCTACCACACCCAACTTTTTATTCTTTTTTTTACTCTACCTTTCTTCGTACTCATTTTACATCATACACCTCTATGATAGCCACCCTAAACTTAGGCTATTTGCCTAAGTCAAGGTGCACAGTGTCCAAGGAGGACCAAGGACAAAACAGGTTCATTATGATATAAAATGGAAGGAGACAAGTGTAGTAAAAAAATTGGCTAATCAGGCTCAAAGTAGGGATCAAGGGATATTCTACATACAGGGAAGGTCATTTAGGCTAACAGTGGGCTAATATCAAAATGGCCTATGATCCTTTCCTACCCCCTATCCTTTATCCTAGGTAAGACTAATCGGGCAAGTTCGAGATTCAACATACAATGGGAATTGAGTAAGATATCACACACATATGGAACACAAGTGTATCACAAGCCACTAGTCATTTAGTTCATGCAGCTATTTAGCACTGATTATTTCATCACTAGAACTAATGACATACAAAGATGCACAAGGGTCACACTTAGATTCAATTCACATAAGTAACTACTCAGTCCATTGGAGAGGTGCTCAAAAAATGTAAAAATAAGTTAATAGACTCAAGTACTAGTATTTTTCCTAGTCGACTACAAAATTTTACATTAATAATTTACCCTACACCCTCAACATAAAATCAAAGAAAATCTGAACTAAGGGTTAGGGTGGGGTAGATCAGGAATGAGGATCATGGGTTGCCTTCTATGTAGCGCCTGATTTAACATCGCAGCATGACTCAGATATCTGATTACTACAAACTTCATCGAGATAGAGAGCAGAACTACTTTTCATTGATACTTTTGGACCAATATAAAGTTTGACTCATTGCCTATTCACCTTGAAGGTACTGTCGTCTTCATTTTAAAGTTCTACTACTCTAGATGAGTAGACTTGACTAACTCTAAATAGGCTAGACTACTTGGATTTAAGTTTACTTGGGAACAGATTGAGTCTGGAATTGAACAGAAGCACCAAGTCACCCTTTTGGATGTCTCATTTCTCTATCTTTCAATAATGATAATTTTTCATCTTTTATTTATATAGGTTATCTTGTTCATATGCCCTAATATGGAATTCATCCATCTCATTCAGTTGTCTTTGTCTCAGCTCTACTACCTCCTTCCAACTCAAATTTAACTTTTAAGTGCCTATAAGGCCTTGTGCTTCGGCTCTATTGGTAGGTGGCATTCTTTTCCATAGACCAGTTGTTATGGTGAAATGCCAATGGGTGTCTTGAAAGTAGTCCGGTATGCCCATAAGGCATCATCGAACTTTCTAGACCAGTCTTTCCGACTAGCATTTACAATTTTAGCTAGGATGGATTTAATCTCTTGATTTGACACCTCCACTTTCCCACTAGTCTGTGGGTGATATGGAGTGGCTATTCTATGCTACTTCACCCTATATTTTGCTAAATCCTCTCAAAATGCTTTATTATAAAAATGAGATCCTCCATCGCTTATAATAGTGTGTGGTACTCCAAAGCAAGGGAAGATGTTCTTCTTGAGGAAAGAAACAACTCTCTTTCCTTTGTTATCAGACAAGGCAACAGCTTCGACCCATTTTGAGACATAGTCAACAACAACTAAAATATACTTCATCCCATATGAGCTTACAAAAGAACCCATGAAATCGATGTCCCAGACATCAAATAATTCCACTTTAAGCATCTTAGTCAAAGGCATTTCATGTCTTTTGGATATTGACCCCTGCCTCTAACATTGGTCATATTTCAGTACAAACTCATAGGAATCCTTGAACAATGTTGGCCAATAGTAACTGCTCTGCAACACCTTCCTAGTCGTTCAGTCACCTACATGGTGACCTCCAACTGAGAAAGCATGACATGTTTCCAATATGCATAATACATCAACTTCTGGCACGCATATCCTTATAATATTATTAGCACATCGCTGAAAAAGATATGGCCCATACCAGAAGTAATGTGTCACATCATGCAAGAATTTTTTTCTTTGATGGAAAGAAAGATTTTCTGGAATGACCTCACACACAATATAATTTGCAAAATCAGTGTACCAAGGCAATTTCTCCACAGCAGCATCCATGATCTCCTCATTACGAAATGCTTCATTTATCTCTATCTCATCACTAATTGCCTGCTTACTTTCCAATCTAGACAGATGATCTGCAACCTGGTTTTCACACCCTTTCCTATCTTTGACTTTAAAGTTAAATTCTTGTAGCAGCAACACCCATCTAATTAGCCTTAGTTTTGCATCCTTCTTAGCCATCAAATACCTCAAAGCTACATGGTCAGTGAGAACCATCACCTTGGTCCCAAGCAGATAAGCCCTGAATTTCTCAAAAGCATATACTACAGACAGAAGTTTCTATTCAGTGATGGTGTAGTTCTTTTGCGCTCCATTCAGTGCTTTGCTGGCATAATATATTGGATGAAATAGTTTGTCTCTTTTTTTTCTAATACAGCTCTAAAGGCAACACCGCTTGCATCATACATGATCTCAAACGATTTTGACCAGTCCGGTGCAACAATGATAGGGGCCTCAACTAGCTTCTTTTTAAGGAATTCAAATGCCTTCAAGCACTCATCATCGAAGGAAAATTTCACTTCTTTCTCCAAAAGTTTGCAAAGTGGATTTTCAACTTTCAAAAAATCTCTTACAAACCTATGGTAAAAACTAGCATGCCCAAGGAAACTATGCACTTCCTTCACTGAAATAGGAGGTGGTAGTTTCTAAATAACTTCAACCTTGGCTCGATCAACTTCTACCCCTTTTACTAAAATTTTGTGCCCGAGAATGATGCCCTTCTTTACCATAAAGTGGCATTTCTCCAAATTAAGCACCAAATTAAATTCGACACATCGTTGCAAGGACATACTTAGGTTTGCCAAACATAACTCAAACGAGTCTCCCACCATAGAGAAATCATCCATGAATACCACTATGGTGTCCTCCACCATATCTGAGAAGATAGATAACATGCACCATTGAAAAGTAACGGGTGCATTGCACCGCCCAATCGGCATCCTCTTAAATTCAAAGGTGCCGTATGGGCATCTGAATGTTATCTTCTCCTAATCTTTAGGAGAAATACAGATCTGATTATATCTAGAATATCCATCTAAGAAGTAGTACCATCCCCTTTTGGCCAATCGATCAAGCATTTGATCCATAAAGGGCATCGAGAAGTCGTCTTTCAAAGTCCATGAATTTAGTTTATGGTAGTCCATGCAAAATCTCCACCCAGTCATAGGCCTAAGGGGAATTAGCTCATTCCTGTCATTTGGAACCATAGTTATGCTCCTTTTCTTGGGTACGCATTGAACTGGGCTGGCCCATTTGTTGTCTGAAATAGGGTAAACCACTACGACATCCAACCACTTAATAATTTCCTTCTTAACTACCTCTTGCATTAGTGGGTTAAGACGGCACTGGTGCTCGATGGTCAAAATACAATCATCCTTAAGTAGTATTTTATATGTGCAAATGCCAGGGAAAATGCAAATAATATCTGCGATAGTCCATCTGATTGCTTTGTTGTATCTCTGAAGTACAAAAATAAGTGCTTCTACCTATTTCTCACCCAAATAAGCCACAATAATCATAGGTAGTGTGTTTCCATGGCCCAAAAACACGTATCTTAAATGCCCAGGCAGTTCTTTCAATTCTAACACCAGTGGCTCTTCAAAGGATGGCTTAGTCGGTGGTGTCGATCAATTCGTAAGATCAAGGTCTAGCTTCTTAGGAGCATAACGGTATGATCCCATTCGTGACAAATTACAAACAGTCTCTTTGTATTTTTCCATGCCTTCACAATCAAAATTCATCAAAACTATGGATAAAGGCTCGATAACAAGTTGCTCCTCTATTGACATCTCCTGTTCATCCTCATAATACACATCAACCACTGAGAACACACGCATTTCATCATGTTTCTTAATTGACTTACGCACATCAAATCATACCACCTTATCATTCATCCTAAATAAGAGCTAATTTGCTCTCAAATCAATTAACACACTTCTGATTACGAGGAAAGGTCGACCCAAGATTATGGGCACCTCAAAGTCTACCTCACAATCCATAATCACGAAATCTAAAGGGAATATGAAGCTAGCTACCTTCACCAACACATCATACAAAATACCAATAGGTCATTTTACTGACCTGTCTGCCATCACGAGTCACATGTTAGTGGGTGTGGGATTTCCCAGGCCCAGCTTTCTATATATAGCTAGCAGCATCAACTTAATGCTTTCTCCCAGATCACATAATGCCTTAGCAAATTCCATAGACCCAATCGTATAGGGAATAGTGAATGCTCTTGGGTCTGGCTTCTTCTGCACCAAAGTTTGCATAGAGATAGTGCTACAATAAAGGAGATTATCCTCCAAATCGTAGCTCACCACTCTTTTTTAGTCACAAGGTCATTCATGAACTTTGCATATCCTGGCATTTGCTCGAGTGCCTCAACTAATGGCATATTCCTTGTTAATTATTTAAGCATTGCCATAAACTTGCAGAATTTTGCATCATCAGCTTTTATTTAATCATTAAGGAAAAGGAGGTGGTGGCCTTGGGAGAGTTTTCAACACTACCTCCTTCTCTTTTTATTTATCTTTTTCTAGATGACCATCAGAACCATCCATCTTCTTAGACTCCACTTGACATTCTTTTTTGGGTTTATCCTCTACCTCAGCCATATCATCAACTAAACTTTTGCCCACAGAGGGGCCAGGTAATATCTTACTACTCCTAGTAGTAATCGCCATACATGAGCCATCATTTTGCGGATTTTAGATCATATCACTTGGTAACATTCCACTCTTCCTCTGGTTAAATATTATGGAGAGTTGGCTCATCTACTGCTCCAACTATTTGATTGCAGTAGATTATGAGTTTACTAACTGAGTAATAGACGATAGATCGGTCTTCATGGTAGTCACACCAGAGTTGGTAGCCTCCACTCCCTTCAGCAACTTAGCCATTATTTCTTCTATGAAAATCTTTTCAGAACTTGTTTTATCCACCTCATGATTTCCAGGAGAGACATAGAGCCTGCTCCTATGATTATTGCTCCTTCAATTTGTCTGCTTCCAGTAATACCCTGCATGTTTCTAAGCTAGGAAGTGAATAAGTATTCCTACGTATGAAATCTCCTATCCTATGATTCATACTTGAGTACATGACTTACAATGAATATCCTATAGATAGGATAGCTTATGATGCATTAAGCATGTTCATAGGAGTCACTTAAGTTAATACAAGCTAAGAGTTTTTGAATCCATCAAGTTTTAGTGTTTGATTTTGTAAAGGTCATATTTGAATGAGTATAACTCAATGTTAATGTGATATTTTGGTTGATTTAGACCCACCAAATTTTAGAGAATCAAATTAACTTTCCAACGATACCAATTTCACCTTAATCCAATATCCGAGCAAAAAGTTATGCCTATTTTCGTGAGAGACAATAAGGATAGGCGATTGGTTAGGCGCAGCCCGACCAAACATAGGCGATTAGGTTAGGCGCCGCCTAACCTAGCTTAGGAAATCACTTGGGCGCCGCCTAAGTCAGTTCCAGGTGCTAAAAACACTCCGTTTTGAGTTATTTTAAGGGTAATTAAGTCTTTTAACACTCCTTACACGCCCCTAAACTTAACCATACGAAATATATAGCTTCTAAACATATTAAAACCCTATTATCATCTCAAAGCTCATCATCCAAGAGCACTAAAAGAGAAAAACAACTAGGGTTATGTAACTAAGCTTGAAGATCCGATTTCAAGGAAATTCCTCCGTCAATCATCAAGAATCTTCCTTCTAAGGTATGCGTGAGTTGATTCATGGAATCCTTTCGACTATGAAGCTCAAGAACCATCTTCTAAATTTTGTATTATGATGTTTATGTTATTGGTGGTTGATGTTCATGTGGTTGGAGTTTGATGATGCCTAAGATGGGATCTTTGTATGTTTATTGTGAGGATATGGTGGTATTTAACGTATAAATATGTGAAATTGATGGTTGAATATTTGTAATCTTGATGAATCCACCTATGCCTAAGATGTGCATGTAAGGTGTTTGTAAAACTACCTAAGGGAATAGAAATTATTCTTTTATGACATAATAAGTCCTAAATGACTATTTCATGTTCTAAGTTTATGTTCAACGTGATCCCCATGCTATTTTCTTGAATTGAAGAAGTTGTACAAGATGCTCATGATATTGTTGCGATATGGAATGACCATGTTATTGAAGCCATGCAAGTATATACATATTGTGTGTATTCCCGATCATGTGATAGTTTGTTGAGAATCATTCTTATTATGAAGCCTTACTTATGATATTGTGAATTATGACTCAAATCTTGTGATCAAGTCATGTCATGTGTGTCATTTTCCTCCTATCGAGTCCTGGGGGTACTTGTACCCAAAAACTATAGCTGTGTGCCTAGAGCCATGTTATGTTTCACGATATCTAAACTCAAGCTATGATTCCATAGACTTCAGTCAGTCATGTGACTCAGGAAAATCTCATGATGTTAGTCAACTGTTAGATATCAGTAACATTCTGCCAGTCAATGGAATTCAGTAAGACTAAGTCATGGACAGTCAATTATTCATGTCCAGTCCCTCCAGATGGGAGTAGAGGTTTGCACTGAGTGAGCCAAAGGATGGAAGCTCACCCGCCAGTTTAGGGTGTGATTCTTAGTAGTCATCCTTGTGTTCTAGAACTATGTAGTCAGCATAGGTTGAGACATCTTAACCCATCAGTTTAGGGTTCCCACCATTATCATTGAGTACCCACCAGATAAGGGTCACTCACAGGCTGTCCTTACCCATGGCATGGTATTGACACCCCTCTAGTCGGGGCAGAGATTAGACCCCAACTTAGCTATAACGGCATACATGGGGTATGTCGATTAAATACTACTTCCCACAGTTTCAGTATCAGTCTTAATAAAAGAACTCAGGGCGTTCTTCAGATTTCAATAGATACAGGACTGTTAGATACAGTTGTCCATGTTATTAGTTTTAGTATTAGTCATGATAGTTATCAGTAAACCATGTATTAGCTTACAGGTTATGCTATCATGTATTCACGGTCTCAGTTTCTATATATGTGTGTTTGCACTCCCACGTTCATATTAGTCAGTCAGTGTTGTTCATGCATGAAACCCTTTATGTTCAGCCTACCTTCCTCGTATACTCTGTACTCCAGTTGTGCTAACGCATTTGTGTTATGGTGCTTTCTTTTCATGTTACACCATAGGTTCCAAGACACGAGCTCTAGCCCAGCAGTAGCGGTAGCATTCTAGTCGCAGAGACACAGTGAGTCTTTATTGATTCGAGGACAATATGATTTGATACATGTATTCATTTCTTTAGTTCAGTTTTATTGAGTTAGCTGGAGACATGTTCCTTCAACTCCTTATTCAGATAGTTTAGCGGCTTTCAGAGTTACATTCAGATTTACGTTCAAACTTAGCTTTCAAATTGAGTTGTGGGTATTTTCACCCATATGATTTTATTCAATTGAACCTTATGGCCTTATAGTTCTATGTATTCCGCATTATTTTATCATGATTTGTAGTATACAAGTACAGATATCAGTCATGGATTAGCTTGTGGTCCCTCGGGGCCATGACTGTATAGCATTTCGGTTCAGTGAATCGGGGTGTTACAAACTAGGTATCAGAGCCTAAGGTTCAATAGTGTCCTAGGAAGTCTGAAAGCCGCATCTAGTAGAGTCTTGTACATGGGTGTGTTGCGTGCCACATTTATGTATAGGAGGCTATAAGATGTTTTAGGAATAGTCCCCTTTCTTCATTATTCAAGTCATGCTAGTGAGCATAATCACAAGTTAAACTCTCATTCTAATCCATTCTTCTCTTATTCTAGACCATGGCCCTAAATAGAAGAAACCAGCCAGCTCCTCAGCCCGAAGATCCTCTGGGCAAATATGTTTCCCATGCAGAGTTTAGAGTCGTATTTACCATACTTGCTCAGTCCATGGCTGCACAGAATGAATGGCCACCAGTCATTCCGGCCAATCTAGTGGCCAATCCCAAAGCATCTAGGGTTTGGGACTTCACCCGAATGAACCCTCCATCTTTCCATGGGTCTAAGTCTGATGAGGACCCTCAGGAGTTCATTGACCAAGTCCAGAAGGTCATTGAAATCATGGGTCTTACTTCTATTGAGAGTGCTGAGTTATCCGCCTACCAGTTATAGGATGTTTCTCATGATTGGCAAAAATAGTGGAAGTCTGAGAGGTTAGATGATACAGGCCCTATAGAGTGGGAGGAATTTGTCATCGCCTTCTTAGACAGATTCTTTCCCCAAGAGCTGAGGAAAGCCAAAGTTCTTGAGTTCATCAACCTTAGGTAGGGAATATGACGGCTAGGGAGTATTCTCTCAGATTTACTCAGCTATCTAAGTATGCTCCTCATGTGGTTGCAGACAATAGAGCTAAGATGAGCAAGTTCATGTCAGGGGTCAACTTATTTCCTACCTTCGAGCAAGGAAAATGATTTCTAAGGGGTGTGTGTATCATCTCGTACATGTTAAAGATTCCAGTTCTGAATCTCCCAGCCTTGAAATAGTCCCTGTTGTTAATGAATACTCAGATGCCTTTCCCGAAGATCTTCCAAGCATTCCTCTTGAAAGGGAAATAGACTTCGGCACAGACCTTCTTCCGAATAGTGAACTTATTTTTATTCCACCATACAGAATGGCACCAGCAGAACTCAAGGAACTGAAAGATTAGTTGAAGGATCTCATAGATAAGAGATTAATGAAACCCAGCATTTTCCCATGGGGTGTGCCAGTGTTATTCGTACGCAAGAAAGATGGTTCTCTCAAGATGTGTATTGATTACTGTCAACTTAACCAGGTCACAGTCAAGAATAGATATCCTCTTCCCAGGATTGATGATCTATTCGACCAACTTTAGGGTGCCAGTTACTTCTCCAAGATAGACCTCAAATCAGGATATCATCAGCTCAGAGTTAGAGAATGTGACATTTTGAAGACAGCTTTCCATACTCGATATGGTCACTTCAAATTTTTAGTTATGTCATTTGGTCTTACCAATGCCCCTGCAGCTTTTATGGATTTGATGAACCGTGTGTTCATGTAGTACTTGGACATGTTTATCATAGCCTTTATAGATGATATTCTAGTATATTCTCGCATAGAGCGTGATCATGCAGACCATCTCAAGATTGTTCTTCAGAATCTCAGGGATCACCAGTTATTCTCTAAGTTCAGCAAGTGCAAATTTTGGCTAAGATCAGTAGCATTCCTTGGCCATATTGTTTCCAGTGATGGAATTAGAGTAGATCCTCAGAAAACCAAGGCAGTAAGAAACTGGCCCAGACCCGTATCTCCATCAGATATTAGGAGTTTCTTTGGTTTGGCTGGCTATTACAGACGGTTTGTCGAGGGATTTTCTTTTATTGCATCTCCCATGTCCAGATTAACTCAGAAGAAGATTAAGTTTCAGTGGTCACATTCATGCGAGAAGAGTTTTTAAGAGTTGAAGACTCGACTCACCTCAGCTCCAGTTTTAGCTATTCCAGATGGTTCAGATGGTTTTATAGTCTATTGTGATGCATCCTAAGTGGGTTTAGGTTGTGTCCTCATGCATCATGGTAAGGTCATAGCCTACGCCTCCACACAGTTAAAGTCATATAATAAGAATTATCCTACTCATGATCTTGAGTTAGTAGCGGTAGTTTTTGCCTTAAAGATTTGGAGGCATTATCTCTATGGAGTTCATGTAGATGTCTTCACAGACCATAAAATCCTCCAGTATGTCTTTTCCTAGAAAGATCTGAACCTTCGTCAGAGAAGGTGGTTAGAGCTCTTGAAGGATTACGACATAAGTGTTCTTTATCATCCAGGCAAGGTCAATGTTATGGCCGATGCTCTCAGTCGACTCTCCATGGGTAGTATTTCTCACGTTGAGGATAGTAAGAAAAAGATGGCTTAGGAGATCCATCAGCTTGCCAGACTAGGCGTTCGCTTAGTTAATTCTTCAGAGGGTGGTGTATGTGTTCATAGTAGCTCAGATTCATCTCTAGTTTCTGAGGTGAAAGAGAAAAAAGACAAGGATCTTAGCCTTGTCAAGCTCAAAGAGTCAGTTCAGAATTATAAAGTTGAGGTTTTCTCCCAAGGGGGAGATGGTGTTCTTCATTATCAGGGTCGTCTATGTGTTCCAGGTGTAGATGAATTGAGGCAGCAAATTCTTGTAGAAGCGCATGGTGCGCGATACTCTATTCATCTAGGGGCCATTAAGATGTACCGCGACATGCAAGAGATCTTTTGGTAGAGTGGGATGAAGAGAGATATTGCAGAGTTCGTGGCTAAGTGCTCTACATGTCAGCAGGTTAAGATAGAGCATTAGAAACCTAGTGGTTCCATGCAAGAGTTCACCATTCCTACTTGGAAGTGGGAAGAAGTTAACATGGACTTTATGACGGGTTTGCCTAGAACTCGTCATCAGCATGATTCAGTCTGGGTCATTATAGATATAATGACTAAGTCAACTCATTTCCTTCCTGTTCGTACTTCTTATTCCACTGAGGATTATGCCAAACTCTATATCAGGGAGTTAGTTAGGTTATACGGTGTTCCATTATCTATCATCTTAGATAGAGGTACCCAGTTCACTTCTCACTTTTGGAAAGCGTTCCAAAAGGGTCTCGGTACCCAAGTCCATCTCAGCATAATATTTCATCCTCAGACAGATGGTCAAGCAGAGAGGACCATTCAGACTCTTGAAGATATTCTAAGGGCGTGTGCAATTGACTTCAAGGGAAGTTGGGACGACCATATGCTTTGATTGAGTTTGCATACAATAATAGCTATTATTCTAGTATTCAGATGGCTCTATTCGAAGCTCTTTATGGTAGGAGATGTAGATCTCCAAATGGTTGGTTCGAAGTTAGTGAGGCCTCAATCATAGGTCCTGACTTAGTATTCGACGCCTAAGACAAAGTTCAGTTGATCAGAGAGAGACTCTGGGCTGCTCAGAGCCGACAGAAGTCCTATGTAGATGTTCGTAGAAAGGATCTCGAGTTTGAGGTCAATGACTATGTCTATATTAAGATCTCTCCCATGAAGGGAGTGAAGAGGTTTGGCAAGAAAGGGAAACTCAGTCCCCGATATGCCGGTCCCTTCAGAATTCTTTTGTCTCTTTGGCAAGGTAGCTTATGAGCTTTAGTTGCCTTCAAATCTAGCCTCAGTCCATCCATTCTTCCATGTGTCTTTGCTAAAGAAGTGAATAGGTGACACAGCAGTTGTCCCTATTCAGAGCATCAACATTCAGAACTGCCTCTCTTATGAAGAGATTCTAGTCGAAATCTTAGATTATCAAACTCGTAGATTGAGGAACAAAGAAGTCCCTCTAGTCAAGGTTCTTGGGTGAAATCAGTCTCATGAGGGAGCTACTTAGGAAGCAGAAGCAGATATGCATACCAAGTATCCTCACCTCTTCCCCGCCAATTTAGATCAACCTCAAGGTAATAGTTCTTCTTAAGCTTATTCAATTTCACGTTCATGTTTCCAGTATAAACTTGGTACCTATTAACCATTTCATACTCAATCATGCATTCATGTGTCAGTTGTCCGTGCATCAGATATGCACGAGTTCAGTATGTTTACCATGTCAGTCATGAGATCAAGTTTCAGTTCTTCATGTTCAGTTCAGGTTCTATTGTCTTGTATCCCTTCTTAGTAAATTCTCATTTGAGGACGAATGTTCCCAAGGGGAAGATATTATAATACCCCGCATATTTCTAAGCTAGGAAGTGAATAAGTATTCCTACATATCAAATCTCCTATCCTGTGATTCATACTTGAGTACATGACTTATAATGAATATCTTAGTGATAGGATAGCTTATGATGCATTAAGCATGTTCATATGAGTCACTTAAGGTAATACAAGCTAAGAGTTTTTGAATCCATCAAGTTTTAGTGTTCAATTTTGTAAGGGTCATATTTGAACGAGTATAACTCGATTTTAATATGGTATTTTATCTGATTTAGACCCAACAAATTGTAGATAATCGAATTAGCTTTCCAATGATACCAATTTTGCCTTAATCCAATACCCGAGCGAAAAGTTATGCCCATTTTCGTGAGAGACAGTAAGGATAGGTGATTGGTTAGGCACCGCCCGACCAAACATAGGCGATTGGTTAGGAGCCACCCAACCTAGCTTAGGCAATCGCTTGGGCGCCGCCTAAGTCAGTTCCAGGTGCAAAAAACACTTCGTTTTGAGTTATTTTAAGGGTAATTAAGTCTTTTAACACTCCTTACACGTCCCTAAACTTAACCCTATCAAATATATAGCTTCTAAACATATTAAAACCCTATTATCATCTCAAAGCTCATCATCCAAGATTACTAAAAGAGAAAAACAACTAGGGTTGCATAACTAAGCTTGAAGATTCGATTTCAAGGAAATTCCTCCATCAATCATCAAGAATCTTCCTTCTAAGGTATGCGTGAGTTGATTCATGGACTTCTTTCATCCATGAAGCTCAAGAACCATCTTCTAAATTTTTGTATTATGATGTTTATATGGTTGGTGGTTGATTTTCATGTGGTTGGAGTTTGATGATGCCTAAGATGGGATCTTTGTTAGCTTATTGTGAGGATATGGTGGTATTTAATGTATAAATATGTGAAATTGGTGGTTGAATATTTGTAATCTTGATGAATCCACCTATGCCTAAGATGTGCATGTAAGGTGTTTGTGAAAATACCTAAGGGAATAGAAATCATGCTTTTATGACATAATAAGTCCTAAATGACTATTCTATGTTCTAAGTTTATGTTCAATGTGGTCCCCATGCTATTGTCTTGAATTGAAGAAGCTGTACGAGATGCTCATGATATTGTTGCAATATGAAATGACCATGTTGTTGAAGCCATGCAAGTATATACATGTTGTGTGTATTCCCGATCATGTGATAGTTTGTTGAGAATCATTCTTATTATGAAACCCTTACTTATGATATTGTGAATTGTGGACTCAAATCTTATGATCAAGTCATATCATGTGTGTCAGTTTCCTTCTATCGAGTCCTGGGGGTACTTGTACCCAAAAACTATAGTTGTGTCCCTAGAGCCATATCATGTTTCATGATATCCAAACTCAAGCTATGATTCCATACACTTCAGTCAGTCATGTGACTTAGGAAAACCTCATGATCTTAGTCAGTTGTCAGATATCAGTAACATTCCGCCAGTTAATGGAATTCAGTAAGATTAAGTCATGTACAGTCAGTTATTCATGTCCAGTCCCTCCAGATGGGAGTAGAGGTTAGCACAGAGTGAACCCAAGGATGGAAACTCACCCGCCAGTTCAAGGTGTGATTCTTAGTAGTCATCCTTGTGTTCAGAAGAGGCCCAATTTTGTGACCCATAAGCTCATGTAGCATTTGGTGGATTTTGAGGAGATGCTGCGACGTAGTGAAATCACGGTGAGATTCTAGAAATTGACAATTGTCGATTGGATTGACACCACATCGCGATGGCCATCAAAAGCGAAAAAAATGCCTTGCTAAATAAGTATTACGTGGAAATTCAATCCTAATGAGTTTATGACTCATCTACTATAAATATAACATGTTAAATCATGTTTTAATCATCTTGGGACATCTAGGAATGCCCTAGATCACTTGGGACATCATTGGAGGCGACCACAACTTCTTTTTACATTTTATCTTTCTTTAATTTAGTTTTTTGTATGGTTTGTATCATCACTCCAACGGATTGGATGATGAATATTTCCATTCAAGGCTAAACTCCCTTTCAGGGGTTAAGGCCAAGATCATGAATACTTTTGTTTAGAATTAATTTTGTTTTATTTGCTTATCATTATGGTTGCTTATTATTCTTGTTTTAATAATTTTAAGGATTATATACCCCTAGAATAGATTTATTTTTGACTTTTTGATCTTGAGAGAGGGAATAGGGAGATAGAACATGGGAATAAACAAAGTTTGGATTTTTATTCTTTTATAAAATAAAGAATTGAACTTAGCACCTAGGACAATGATGTACTTAGGAGCTTTACTTGATTCAAACGTAATATGATAGCTTTAATAACTTAATTGTATTATTACATCCCCGCTCAATGATGTAGTTGTAATATCCAAATTAGATAAAAGGTTAGAGGTCGGAAGACCATAATCATGCAACTAACCCTACAAATCAACAACCAAGATAAGCAAGTTAACGTATGAAATTTAATAACGTAGTATAATTGTTCGTAAGCCTTAACCCTAGGATTCTATCCATTAATTGTCCCAAGTCATTTACTTTTCCCCATTAGTTTAGTTTATTTTTATTTTATAATTCTAAACTTTATTGTTTACTCTCCTCAATTTGTTAAACTAGAATTGGATAGTCGACGAATGCAAGTCCCTGAGAGATGATACTTGGGCTTTATTGAAGCCACTTTACTACTTGATAAGACCACGTACACTTTCGTGTGTGCTTGGGCGCTGTCAGGTAGTAATGCGGTTTGATAAAAAGAGGAAGCTCAGTCCCTATTTTATTGGTCCTTATGCGATTTTGAGGAGGGTTGATAATGCGGCTTATGAATTAGAGTTGCCTTTTAATTTAAGTTCCATTCATTTGGTATTTCATGTATCTATATTGAGTAAGTGTCTTAGTTATCCTTCTTCAGTGGTTTCTTTGGTGAGCTTGGGTATCTCAGATTCCCAATCATATGAAAAGGTCCCAATCGATATCTTGGATAGGTAGGTTTGTCGGTTACGGTCCAAGGATGTGGCCTTGGTTAAGATTCTATGGCAAAACTACAAGTGGAAGAGGCTATATAGGAAGTGGAAGACGATATGAAGTCCAAGTATTCACATCTATTTTCTGTTTCTAGATTCATGCGGAAGGTATGTGTTCTTCAACGTATTTTTGTTTTCAAACTTTGTTAAATGAAATATTAATATCTTTGTATCTGTGTTTTCTAACTCGGTTAAAGGTTGGATTGATATTTGATAATGCAAATGAACCATGCTTATAGTTACCCTACCTTTTCCGTCATTTGGAGACAAATCTTCCTAGTGGGGGTGATTGAAACACCTTAGGTTTTAGGCCATTAGAAAATTTCCTTGATTTTTGTTCACTAGAAAGGATACGACTAGGGGAAATAACTCGTACATTGGGATACGAATAGTGTGGGTTAGTCGTATGCTGACCAGTATTGGTTGGTGGTTTGGATTTAGTTTTTGGAATGGATACGACTTGGGTGGTATAAGTCCTATCGGTAGACATAAGTCATTTGGTTTTGGTTTTTCTTTCAATTTATATTAGACTTGGTAGACTAAGTTGGATCTGCGTATGAGTAGCTCACCATAAGTTGTAAGCCAGGGCACGAGTCGTACCATGGACTCGTATGGTGGGCAGTGTTCAATCCTCTTTATATTTTATTCTGCCAGAGATACGAATCATGGGTACCAGTCATATACATGGATATGACATGGTTTAGGGTCAGTCGTACCTTGGACAGTGTTGGGTCCAAATGAGATAGCCTCAGGTACGAGTGGTGGGTACAACTCGTATTGGAGGGTACGACTAGTATGGATAGTCGTATCCCTCTGACTAGATTTTGGTGTAGTCTAAGTGAGCGAAATCTAGATATTTTCCCTCTTAACCTAATGAGGCTCCACAAATTTTAACTCACTTGGGAGGTTATTTTCCCTATTATTCTATTCTTTAACACTTAGAAAAAAACTCTTTAATCCTCTCTAAAGTTCTTGGGCAGTTTCATCTAAAGGATTAATTTGGGGATCGTGTTGGTATTTCTCTACATCATCTTCTTAATTTAAGCCATGTTCTCTTCCCTCATTGTTAGTTCCAACTAAAGGCATGGTTTTTTACAATGTTTTCATGGCTTGATTATTATATGGCTTTGGGTTTTCAAATATAATTTGGGGTTTTTGTTAATAAATGTTTGGTTATGATTTTCCCATGTTTGAATTATGCGTTTATATGCTTTAATGGAGGTTTTGGATAATTGGTTACGTGGGAATAGGTATTTTGTAATTGGCTTTGGTTTTTGAAATACTATACCCCCAATGTGTTTGATAAAATGCCTATTAGAATGTTTTCACTACATTGTTGGAGTTTTAATAGAACTTATGCATGGTTTAAACTTGGTAACAGGACCCTAAATGGCTAAATAATTTAGAATGGTCAAAATGGAATGTTTTGGGGTTTAACAATCATTTTTGTGGTTTACAATAGAATCTCCCAAGAATCATAATAATGGAACACTTATGGGGTACATGGGACTCCCCCAAGTTAATTGGATAATGTAATCTATGGGTACATGGGAATCCCTTGATCTCAAAAAGGTTTGGCTAAGGATAATACTTGCAAGTTATAGTTATTATGACAATGCCACTATGTATGGCCTCGGTTAATAATAATGGTTTAGTTGGTTTGAAATGGTTTTAATTAGGCAATAAAGGTGGGGTGTGATAGCTAACCGTGAAGGTGGGAGTCAACGGATGAACACTGAAAACTCATGTTTGCATATATGAGGGATAGGTCATAGAAGGTACACGAGAATCCTCTAAGTACACAGTACATATGTATCATAGAGGGTGAAGGGTACTTGGGAATCCCTTACTCTTATGGTATCTCCAATTTGCGCAGATAAAAGAATCGGAGCCCGTTCGGGGGGTTACACTAGACCCATTTAGCCCATTGGTAGTTAAGGACGGTTAAGCTAAACATACCAAGGTTAATGATTTTAAATGCATGTTAAACCCTGTTCCCTTTCCCAGGATGGTTATATATATATATACATATATATATATGTTTTTTATGTGTATGGATGGTTTACTTAGTTTTATTAAATGGCAATACTTTATCCTTATCATGAGTTCATGCTAGCATTCACCCGCTAACCCGCCTTCAGCCGACAATATCCCCACGCAATGCAGGAACCAGCCCTTCTACTACTCCTACTTAGCAATTGGATTTCGGGATCAACTATTGGATTGAAGTGGTGAGCTTCCATCTTTTTGGAAGACTTCATTTCATGGATGTTATTTCATACTTTGGTTTATTTATTAATAGTAGTTTTGGCTATGGTTGGGGGCATGTCCCAATCGGATTTGGTATTCTTTTTGTTAAAGGCTTCTGTGGAACTACTATGGGTTGGAATGGGCGGGATCGGTATTCACTACTAATAAAAGGGGGAAACCGACCATAAAAACTGACCACATGTGGTCGATTTTCCTCAACTTCTGACCCCAAAACCAACCAAAGTGCGTGGTCGGTTTTTAAGTGGTAGCTTTTTAAAAACCAACCATGTGTGGTCGGGTTTTTTAAAAATATATATATTTTTAAAAGTCATTATTATTTTATTAAAAAGGAAAAAATAATTTTAAAAATAAAAAAAATCAAAATAAACCGACCAATTGTGGTCGGTTTTTTAAAAATTAATAAATTAATTTTAAAAGAAAACCAACCACTTGTGGTTGGTTTTATTTTAAAATTACTTAATTAATTTTATTGAAACCGATCACTTGTGGTCGGTTTTTTTGAAAAATTTTTTTAAAAAATAAAAAGTAGCAAACGAAACAATACGATACAGCAACAACAACAACAATAAACCAAATGTATTCCCACTCAACATACAAAATGGCACTACAACACATACAAAATATCTAACAAAAGTGTAAAAGTGTAACAACTACAACAATACATACAAAAGTATAAAAACTACAACAAAATGTCCAAATTCAAAGTAAAACATATACAAAAGTCAAAAAACTAAAACTTATCTTCATCTTCATCGTCATCTTCTTCCACATACTCTTCTAAGATGATATCATCTTGTGGGCCTAGACCTTTTGCTGCCCGAACTGCATCACCAGGATATGGAGGAATAACCCCTGCAGACTGAATGAAAAAGTTGAACTGCTGCTGCAGTATCCTAACTTGTGATGTTGTTTCATCCTCCCTCTTCTATGCTCTCTCTCTATCTACAGCAAGCTCTTAAGTGCGATTAGAAATTGTATTTCGTAGTGTTTCAAGGGCTTCTCTATCAACTGAAGAGTTATAGTATGTAGGGTCGGACGAAGACCTAACATTCTCGCCAAAAATATTTTATGGTATCCGTAGTAATGGCCTCAAACTGCAGGACCCACAGCTTTTCCCCATAACTCCTCCTCTACATGTTGGGGTAGTGGGTCACCCTGACTTTCAGGAGGCTTAGTACTACATACTCACTAACGAACTGCGTATATTTGTCCTATATTCAAAGTAAAGTTAAAATTAAAAGTCAAAATATATTAATGTACTTATACTTGAATAATATCAACTTTGAGAAAAAGATTCATAAATTAAAAATTTGATTCTTACATGGGCAGCTTTTGCACGAGGTTCAACCCAGACATCTTCATCAATCGGGTTCTTTTTTTTCAGATGTGTCTCCTCGAATAGCTCATCCTGTGGTGTCTTCCTACCTTTTTCTTTTTTCTGCATATGAAAAAATTATCAATCTTCAAATAATTAAAAATTTAAATAGAAACAAACAATTAAAACTGTAAAAGTTGCATACCATTTTTTCATCCACAGCAATTACACTTTTGGCACCCGCAGTATGTAGGGACCCACCCTTAGATGATGCCCGGGCTTTCTTTTCTTTGTCCCTCAACAATTGGTATTATTCACTAATCTAATAGTGAATATATTATTTCCATAAGGATTCACTTATCCAGTCAGGTCGTACCAAGTTGGTTCGAGCATAATCCAACAGACCGTTACATCTGGATCTAGATCTTCTAAAAAAGTTCCTCTTTATAAGACATGCATTTGCATCATCCCACCAGTAAAATTTCTACATAAAAAATAAAAATATAATATTCAATCTTTTTTTCTGACAATGTGTCAAGTAGTCGATAAGTTTAATCCTTACATAAAATTCTTGAAATATTATTTTCCCTATCAATTTCTAGAACTTTTTCCTAACTAGTCCAGTAGTCGTTGAAGTTTCGACAAATACATTTTCTCGTAATTTTTTCAACTCCCGCAACCGTCCTAAACCTACAACACAAGATCAAACAGTAATTTCATAGAGCATAATAATATAGTAATGAAAAAATGAGTAATGTTATTATATTTAGAAATCTTACCCTGTCCCATATGGAATAAGATAACGCCTCCCATAATCATCACTGTCTCTGGGTCGCGGAGCAAGGATGGTGGATGAACTGGCATGGGTAGATTTGAAGCACCAGATGGAGTGCAACTAAGATAAAGATCCAACAACCCAATAAAACTAGCAGAATCACTGTGCGAACCTGGGTGACTGATTCAAGAGGGTACTGATGATGGTAGATGTCTGGATGTGCCACGGTCGTTCGATAGCACTGTGGTGGTGGCACGGTGATAGGAGTAAAATAAGTCGGTGTAGACTCATGTAGTGGCCCCACATACATAGGAGCAGGAACTAAATGCTGAGACGACCTAGAATATGAGGGTCGTGCTGTCGCGTCAGCAAACCGGCCCTCATATATATGAATAACTGTCGGTCGTCTATAAAGCGGAGGTTGTTTTTTCTTTTTATTTTCGTAGGATCAAATTTTCCCTTACCTTAATCACCTCTAACTAACATCTAAATTATGTAATGTTAACAAGTAGTTGGTTCCTAAAATATTAATATATAAGAAAATATTCCAAGAAACTAATTTCAAGTTACTAATTCACATTTCAAATCGCTCCAACAACACAAGATAGACAAGAATATTTTTATTGCTATATAAATTCTGGAAAAGTAAAAATAATAATCTTAAACAGTATATTACATATCAATCTTAAAAAAGAAACATAGTATAAAGCATAAAGACATCAATACATAATAAATACAACCTACACAACTAATCCTCCTCTTCTGAAGACTCTCCACTAAACCATTTACCCTCTTTAAAAGTTTTGTAATCTCCTACCCACTCAGCCTCTTCTTCCGCAATATTAACTTCTTCAAACATATTTTTTGGGTGGTTCAAACTATCCACTAAGTCAATGTCCACTAGTTAGTGATCAATTTGCATTTCATTTTGAGACGCAGTCTCCAGCACATTCTCAACTTCAACCCATCTTATAAGCTTTTTTTTTATTACAGCCCACCAATCAAACTTCTCACTGGCAATGGGTAAGGAGCATAATACACTTGTTTAACATTTTGTGCTAGAACAAATGAATCGTAAATAGGATACGACCTATTGTGCTTCACTTTAATTATGTTATGTTCCTTACGTACTCTTGTGCCTCTTGTTCTTGGATCAAACCACTTACATCGAAAAAGGACAATTTCTTATTGGGAAACCAGCATACTCCAGTTCTAAGATCTCATGTATGATGACAAAGTAATCAACATCATCATCACCTTTAACCCAAATACCACTATTATTTGTTTTCCTTGTTCTAGAGTGTTGTTCGGGGGAAAATTTAAACACATTTACTGTGTAATGGGAAATTGCATGAGCTTCAACTGGACCCAAAGAAATATCTCGCAAGAGCTGATCGTATGCAGCTGCATTTGGTGACTAGTGTACCTAATAATATTACACATATATATATTACATATATGTTAGTTGAGAAATGTACAAATGTTTAAAATTTATAGAAATATTAATACACTTAGGAACCTAAACCATATTGCAAAGAATGCATACATTTGATTTTCATGAAATTGAGTCTTAAATGAACTGAAGATCAAACATACGAAACACAATAACCATATTCAAAAGGATGCATCACTTGATTTTTGTGGAATTGAGTTTTACAGGAACTGAAGATCCAATATAAGAAATACAATTAGTTTCTTTAAGGGAATGAGTAAACAAATAAGATATGTTAAAATTTTAATCACCTTACTTCAGAAAGGCCTCAACTTTTGGGCAATTTAGCAAGACATACAAAATTGCTGATTTGTGCTCCGTGTGAGTGAGCCAGCAATGTATGGTCTTTTCAGCCTTACAACCATATTGATTGAAAATTGATATCGGTTGCAAATGAGGCTTATTCACATCGTCCTGATGACAATTCGGTCAGTTTCTTGAATAAGCAACTTCTTCACGAAAGTAGTATGAATAAAATTAAGATGTTTCCCTTGCAAGATATAACTCAACTATAGATCCTTCCACCCTATGTTTATTTTTGGGACCCCTTTTCAATTTTTCAATTTCCCCGCACAATCTTAAGACTAGATGTTTACTATATTAAAGAAAGATATGTATGTATTTAAATCTGTTGAAATTGCTTACTGTTCGAATGGATACATCCACCTAGTTTCAACTGGACCGCCTAGCCGAGCTTCGTGCACAAGGTGAATGGGAAGATGTTCCATCACATAAAAGAACGCTGGCGGAAAAATCTTCTCGAGCTTGTCAGTGATAACAATAATATTACTTTCCAGTCGCGCTAAATTTTCTTCTTTTAATGTGGTGGAACATAAGTCCTTGTAGAACAAACTGATCTCTGCTATTGGTTTCCATATGTTTTCAGGTAAACTAATAAAAGCAATTGGAAGTAATTGTTCCATGAAAATATGACAATCATGGCTTTTCATCCCATGCAAGATTCCTTGTGCTATATCAACCCTCTTTCCCAAATTTGAGGCATATCCATCGAGCATCTTCAAACTTTGAACTCACTCACATATTTGACACTTTTGGTCAGACTTGAATGTAAAACTAGCCTTGGACTTAAGAACATTGCCATTGGGCCCCTCCTATAAGTGTAATTCTCTGCATTTGCAATATTCTGGTAAGTCAAGTTTGGCCTTAGGATTATCCTTTGTTTTGCCGGTGACATCCATAACTGTGTTGAACAAGTTTTCAAAATAGTTCTTATCAGTATGCATGCCATCAACATTATTGCTAAGTAAATTATCTAGCCAATATTCTAACTCCCAAAATATACTTTTCTTAGTCCAGTTATGCGAAATGCCATATCCATCAAGCCTGTACAATGGTTCCTCAATGGCTTTAGGTAAATCCTGAACTATCTCCCAAATGTCATGACCAGACAGCCTAGGGGGTGGACCATCATATTCCCCTTTATTCCTTCTGAATTCATTCTTAGGTCTCCTAAATTTATGATCAGGTGGCAAGAAACAACGATGACAATCAAACCATGAATTTTTCCTGCCGTGTCTCAATGTGAAAGATTTTTTTTTCCATGTAGTATAGATAAGCTAGCTTTCTAGCTGTCATCTACCCAGACAACATTCCATAAGCAGTAAAATCGTTAATAGTACATATTAGATATGCATGCAGATTGAAATTCTATTTAAGAGAGATGTCCCAAGTTTCAACACCCTCATGCCATAAAATTTGAAGTTCATTGATCAAAAGTTGCAAGTAGACATCTATTCCACTTTTCGGATTACGTAGGCCAGGAAAAACACAATTCAAAAATATATAGGGACTAGTGATCAATATTTCAGGAGGAAGATTATATGGGGTGATAAATACAGGCCAACATGAATATAGCGCAGCACCAATTGAAAAAGGAGAGAAGCCATCCGCAATAATCCTAAATGAATATTTTATGGATCAACTGCAAAATCTTGATAAGTTGCATCAAAATGCTTCCAAGCCTCTCCATTAGATGGATGACACATAACACCAGTGGGCCTTCTATTTTCACTGTGCCATCTTATATATGGAGCTGAGTTGTTTGAATCATACAACCTCTTCAACCTTGGTATTAGAGGTAAATAATGCATCGTCTTAATAGCAATTTGATTTCACTAGAACCACGCTTATATCGAGGATGCTGACAAAACTTACAGGACTCTAGGTTAGCATCTTTCTTAAAGTATAACATGCAGTCATTTTCACAACAATCAATTCTAACCGAGGAGATACCTAACTTGACACCAATATTTTTGCCTAATAGAAAGAACCAGGAACCTCTAAGTCGGGGTCAACTAACTGTTTAATAAGGTCTATCCTTGAGTCCATTCCTCTTTCAGCAATATTCTAGTCAGATTTAATACTTAATAATCTAACAGCAACAGACGATTGAGAATACAAACACCCATCGAACAAAGGATGACTAGCAGCATGCAATTGTTCATAGAATTTGCCCATTTCCCTATTAGGAACATCTTTGACATTTTTCCTAAAGTCGCCCCCGTGTTACATCCCAAAAGCATCGTGCACCATTTCTGTCATCCTAGTATCTTGATATACATTATGCCCTACAGACCTACTACTTTCTCCAACAAAAAAGTAATTTTCCCAATATCACCATCAAAACAACACAATCTTAAAAAGTCCTCGTGAAACTCCTTTCTATAAAGATGTTCCTTCACAACTTCTTCTTTAAAATATATATACCATCACATCGAACAAAAATACAACGAATAGCCTCAAAACATGACCAAACATCAAGTTTCTTAACATGTTCAACAAATCGTCTTAAACCTTCAACAAATTCCTCCATAATACCCAATCTATTAGCATTGTTCCATTGATGTATCCAGTTATAAGTAGGTTCCATATACGCAATCAATCAGATTCAACAAATTAGATTAACTCACAAAAAAGTTCAGTAAGGGATAACTACATTTTATCAAACCAAAAAAATATCTTAAAAGTCCCTACACTTAATCATTTTCAACCTACCAAGTCACCAAGCATAACCACTTTCAAAAGAAAAAATTCACCTTTAAAGTCCCTACACTTAATCATTTTCAACCTATCAAGTCACCAAGCATAACCACTTTCAAAATAAAAACACATCTTTAAAGTCCCTACACTTAATCATTTTCAACCTACCAAGTCACCAAGCATAACCACATTCAAAATATAAAAACACCTTTAAAGTCCCTACACTTAATCATTTTCAATCCACCAAGTAACCAAGCATAACAATATTCAAAATAAAGGAACACCTTTAAAAACCCTACACTTAAACAATTTCAACCAACCAATTCACCGAGCAAAACAACTTTCAACCTACCAAGTCACCTTTAAAGTGCCTACACTTAATTATTTTCAACCTACCAAGTCACCAAGCATAACCAC
>NW_025892370.1:0-21251 GCF_002878395.1 Capsicum annuum | reverse complement strand
TAAAGTCCCTACACAATCATTTTCAACCTACCAAGTCACCAAGCATAACCACTTTCAAACTACCAAGTCACCTTTAAAGTCCCAATAAATCATTTTCAACCTACTAAGTCACCAAGCATAACCACTTTCGACCTACCAAGTCACCTTTAAAGTCCCTATACTTAATTATTTTCAACCTACCAAGTCACCAAGCACATTCAAAACAAAAAAACACCTTTAAAGTCCCTACACTTAATCATTTTCAACCCACCAAGTAAACAAGCATAACCACATTAAAAATTAAAAATTTACCTTTAAAGTCTCTGCACTTAATCATTTTCAACCAACCAAGTCACCAAGCATAACCACTTTCAACCTACCAAGTCACCTTTAAAGTCCTTACACTTAATCATTTTCAACCTACGAAATCACCAAGCGTAAACATTTTCAACCTACCAAGTTACCTTTAAAGTTCCTATGCTTAATCATTTTCAACCTACCAAGTCACCAAGCATAACCATTTTCAGCCTACCAAGTCACCTTTAAAGTCCCTACACTTAATCATTTTTAACCTACCAAGTCACCAAGCATAACCACATTCAAAACCAAAACACACCTTTAAAGTCCTTACCCTTAATCATTTTCAACCCACCAAGTAATCAAGCATAACCACATTCAAATCAAAAAAAAAACCTTTAAAGTCCCTAAACTTATTCATTTTCAACCTACCAAGTCACCAAGCATAGCAACTTTCAACCTACCTCGTCACCTTTAAAGTCCCTACACTTAATCATTTTCAACCTATCAAGTCACCAATTATAACCATTTTTGACCTACCAAGTCATCGTTAAAGTCCCTATGCTTAATCATTTTCAACCTACCAAGTCACCAAGCTTGACCACATTCAAGACAAATAAATTCCTTTAAAGTCCCTACACTTAATCATTTTCAACCTACCAAGTCACCAAGCATAACCATTTTTAACCTACCAAGTCACCTTAAAAGTTTTTACACTTTAACATTTTCAACCTACCAAGCCACCAAGCATAACCACATTCAAAATTTAAAAAAAAAAAAAAACACCTTTAAAGTCCCTACACATAATCGTTTTCAACCCACCAACTCACCAAGCATAAACCACATTCAAAATAAATAAAAAAACACATTTAAAATCCCTACACTTATTCATTTTCAACCTACCACGTAACCAAACATAACCACTTTCAACCTACCAAGTCACCTTTAAAGTCCCTACACTTAATTATTTTCAACCTACCAAGTCCCAAGAATAACCACATTCAAAATAAAAAAATACCTTTAAAGTCCCTACACTTATTCATTTTCAACCTACCAAGTCACTAAGCATAACCATTTTCAACCTACCAAGTCACCTTTAAAGTTGCTACACATAATCATTTTCGACCTACCAACTCACCAAGCATAACCACATTCAAAATAAAAAAACATCTTGAAAGTCCCTCCTCTTAATCATTTTCAACCCACCAAGTCACCAAGCATAACCACATTCAAAACCAAGCCTTAAGCTTTCATACCAAATGATACAAGACCAAGTTAACAATACAAGAAACAAGCAACAACAAGACCAACAAGATGTCAACAACAATGCTAGTGAATCAACCAAGGCCACATGCGTCTTCACTAGACTTCAATATGAACAATAACAAGAAGATAACAGCAATGCTAGTGAATCGAATAAGGTGACACACGGCTTCACTACACTTTAATATGAACAATAACAAGACTTCATTATAAAAAAATAGAGAGAAATTAACTTACCTTTGCTTGGCGTTAAATAAAGTGAAAGAGATAAGCAGTTACCGAATCTAGATTTCGATGTGCTGGTAGCGCAAAGTTACTAAATTAGGAGCGGAAGAACAATTTTCAACTTTTTATTCAAAACAAAAACATTTAATAAACAGTATCTAAGCATACAAATAATTTTCAGCCGATAACACATTCAATCCAACTAAACCCATATAAACAACAACAAGAAAAATCACAAAAGGAAATAAAGAATCTGAAAAAATTACAACTAAAGATTCCAACTTCAATAAATTTCTACCATGAATAACTACAACCAATATCAAATACAACAAGCTAACTTTAAAAGCAAATCAAATCTCAAA
This sequence comes from Capsicum annuum, assembly GCF_002878395.1. Taxonomy (NCBI): domain Eukaryota; kingdom Viridiplantae; phylum Streptophyta; class Magnoliopsida; order Solanales; family Solanaceae; genus Capsicum; species Capsicum annuum. The sequence continues at coordinate 19,125 of NW_025892370.1, read as the reverse complement.
CATTGACACCTAAAGTTTCTAACGTTGAGAAATTCCAACCAATAATAGAGATTCTCAGCAAATCATAAAAGTAGAGAATGGAAGTATCTAGCCGGAGTACCTAGCCGAAATAGCAGGAGCAGTCATCGATGTGTGTGTGTTAGTGTGTGTTGTTGTGTGTTACTGTGTGTTGCATTCGCGACTATGGATATTAGGGGTGTATGTTTTTTGATCTTTTATTATTTTTTCAAGTCGGGTAAATGAAAATTAATTTTTCTAAAAAATTATTTGAAAACCGACCACATGTGGTCGGTTTTCATATATTATTGATAAATTAATGTTTAACAAACTATAATTAATAAATTCAAATGAATTAAAATTAACTTTAACATATTAACTTTTTTATAAATTCTATAATATTTATAAAAACATCCAAATAATTTAATACAACGTGTATATGTTTAAATTAGATAATTACTTATTTTATCATCACATTAACACGAGTAGTATATTTCCTCAATTGTATAATAATACCAATGAATTTTACAAATTAAGATAAATTTTTGGTTAATTAGCTTTTAAATACGATATTATATATATACCTCATAATACAACGTGTTAATCAGATAAATTATCGATTACTTGTCTTACGTTATTACAACTTCAACAATATATGCGTATCTACATTGACACAAAATAGTATATCTATTTCCTCAATAATATGATATCGAGGTATCATTCAAAATATTTTGATATATAGATTCAGTTATCTAGCTTTCGATTACTACATACATCACTACATGAGATATACGTATATATACATATATTCAATTGTCTATATCAGCTTTCTAGTACTTACTATAAACATCACATACACGATTTTAATACCCCATAATAATATACAACGTATATCACAAATACTCAGATGAATTATCGATTACATTATCTTATGTCCTTAATGTATATACCTTCACTGTATACTATGTATATGCTACATATATAAACATATACATACACTCACATATATACACTATCGAATATATCAAGTTATAAATATGTACTATATATATCACATACGTACATAAGTATATTATCCAATAATATAATGCGATGTGTTTCTTATACATACTCAGATGAGTGATCGATTAATTATATTTGGTTAGCTTAATATAATATTAGGTTTTAACTACATCGTTCATCAATCGTTCACTACATGATATATATATATATATGTATATATATATAAAGACATTTATGTATATGAACTCTTGAATGCGTACTATATATATCACATCCACAAGTATATTACCTTATAATAGACCAGGTTCATTATATTCTGATGAATTATCGGTTATATATTACATTATTATGACTGGAATAGTAACATAATATCCTTATCAAAACGGTATGATATATATATATATATACACACATATTCATTATACAAAGATTATGCATGTTTAACGTCATTTAACGTATATACAAAGGAAAATATTTATTTTATATATTGAAACATAAGTAATAGATAAAGATTATGTTTAACGTAATTTATTTATTTTGTTTGATATATTTTGTAGTGTAATTTTTTCACAAAATTTAAGAATGATTGATTTTTATTATTATTATACTATTTATCGACTATGTGTGATTAGTGTAATTTTAAAAAATTATATATATATTAGACTATACACATAATTATTTTTAATAAAAATAATATATATATTTGATTATATAATATATATAATTATTGGTTACCAAAAATTATTTACTTTTTATTATTTTTTTAGTTCAAAAATCAACCACAAGTGGTCAGTTTTTTAAATAACTTTTTTCATTTTAATAAAAACAGACCACAAGTGGTCAGATTTTAAAAATATTTTAAAAAAATAAAATTAAAAACCGACCACTAGTGGTCGGTTTTTTTTAAAATAAATTAAAAAGAATTTTTAAAAACTGACCACAAGTGGTCGATTTTTAAAAATATTTTTTAATTATATTTTTTAAAAAAAATACCGACCACAAGTGGTTGATTTTGCTATTTTTTAAATTTTTATTTGTAAAATAAATAATAATTAATATAAATAATTATTTTGAAATTTTAAAATTTTAAAATATTAAAGAGACCACAAGTGGTCGCTTTTTTAAAAAATATATATAAGGAATCGACCACTAGTGGTCGATTTTTTTCGACCACAATGTGTGGTCGATTTTTTGTGATCCTTTTTTCAGATTTCTTTAGTAGTGATTGGTGTTAGCCTTAGTATTTGTATTAGTATTGGGGTTTACACCGATTGACTGTATTGTTGGTTGTTCCATCCTCTTTGTTTTGGGATTATATAATTATTATGGTACTCATATGGTTATGGTGTGGTTGGTATTGGTTATTGATTAGGTATCGGATGGTTGGACTCGTTTGGGTGATCATGGATATAGACCTATCCAGAGTCTAGGATTATGCAATAATGTTATCTTGTTATATGGTCGGAATTCACCCGACTCGGATGTGAGTAGGTCGGTTGGATTGGGTAACGGGGGTGGTCTCCAGTCCTGGTTGGACTTGGGATGCCCATTACGACAAGGTCTTCTTTCAGATCGTGTCATTACTTTCTTGGATTATCTGCTCAAGTTATTAATTGAAGGTTGATAGCTTTGATAGCTCTAAGTCTCTATTGTTTATTTCTTTTCTCATCCGTTACTCATCCTTTTATTCATAGTAAATATTAAGCGAGTTTCAACATGTGCACTTCATGTTCAGGTATATAAAAGCAATCAAACCAAAGAGAACAACAATACATGTATAAATAACATTCAAAAATTACTATATACTTCAACCTACTTCATTAGTTCATCTTGGTTCCCACAATCTTAGTTGTGAAATTTAGCTGCTCATGGTTTGAAAATCACAATTAGAAACTACAGCAAAAAATTATAATTATGAACTTATAAATTGAGTAGAATAAATTCAGAATCTTGAATTATCAAATAAAAATTAATAAAAAAGAAGAAGAAAAGAATAAATAAATTTTCTCCAACCTTCACGATGGCTCAAAATTATCTCTAAATAAAAAAATTATAAGTTATCTCTCCAAAGTTTTAAAGTTACATAAAAACTATTTGTGTGAAATATTTATAATTGTAACAAAAATCCCAAAATAAAAAAACCGAGGTCGAACTGGACTGTAAAACCAAAACCCAGTCTATTTGGACGAATCGTCTCCTGGAACAGTGCCTTCTCAAGTTTCTTTTGTTGAATTTCAATTTACCACGTGGCAGTAGCATAGCCGCCTCACATCAATTTCCAATTTTCACAATTGCAGCACACATAGTGTAATATTTTATTAAATTTAATACATTAAGTTGACTTTTTGATTTTCTTTTATATAACTTTTAGATTTTAATTTTGTTTTCGCTGCAAATTTCTTTGTTTTCACACCAATTTAATCCTGGAAATAGAAATATAATATTGAATATAATTCATAAAATCAGTGATCAAAACAGAAAAATAAAAATATTAAACCGGAGTCAAATAATTACTAGACATATATATAATTTTAAACTCACATCAACAATTCGTAGCGATTCCATACGAATCTGGGGTGATTCGTTCCTATTGAGGTATACTTTGTCAATATTTAAGACTTGAGTCATATCTTCTCAGGACATTGTTTGCAACGGTATGTAGCCTAACTTGATAAATCATAAGGTTGAATCGTATCCAACATCTTGAGTTGAATATTTGTGGGACTTTAGGACAAATTGCTCGGGATAGGTCACTCAACGACCCATCGCCTCTCTCTACGACTCATTGAGTGGGTTGTTGTCAGTGCTTTATTTTCACATCTTAAGGATCTTGCATACTATCGCTAGGAAGACTCATGCCACGACTCGTAGTGTGACAAAACGAGTCATGGCTAGGCATCAGATGCCAACACTTAGCTAAATTAAGTTCTTTGTTTCGTCTATTTACTACCAAGGCCTATTTTCCTACAAAATACTTAAACAAACACATCATAGCCACAAATATACCTAAGTTCTGCTGTATTTTCTTCATTTTAAGTGTTGAAAGTATCATGAAACCATGGTGCATCAACTTAACCAAGCACTTTTAATGAAAAGAAACCCTCTTAAAAAACCATCTTTCCAAGCTTTCAAAGTTCAAAAATGATGAAAATCAAAAAAAATGGAGAACTTATACTGTTTAGGTGAATAGTGCCTTGAGATCACAGTTCTCACCATGTAATTAAGAGGTCAACATTTGAATAAATTACTCATTACAATCACGGAAGGTGGCCCTTGCGACCGCAATGAATAACTAGACCAGGTCCACTTAAAAAACTCTACGTGCTTGAGGTCAACCCCCTACACAATTGTAACTAGAAACTTGGTCAAGACCTGCAATCACAACTCAAGGCCTCAGGATTGTGATGACGGATCAGGGGTTGCACTAGTTGACAACAAAACTGCTAAAGGGAAATGGCCCAAAATGTTTCGAGCGGAACCTTGAGATTCATTTGAGACCTCACAGAAATAAACTAATAATTTTATTAGGATAATTTCAATGTCTTGGAATCAATAAAACCACCAAATTTACCAAAAGAGGTCATTTTTAACAAGTTAATCGCTGGAACTCCTTTAGAGTAAATTTAACTAGTTTTTCATCCAATACATGAAAATTAAATTTTAAGGCTTGAAATTCAAACCAACTATGCTACTAACCTAAAATCAACATTCTGGATCTAATGGAACTAACAAAATCACCATCCAATGCTTGAATCAAAAAATATTGACCAGAGTCAAACTAATCATTAAAGTTTCTCAAAACCTTAAATCCCTCCTGAACTCTTTAGTGACCATGCCAATGTCCCCATAACTCATAAATGATACATATATAGAAACTATGGGAAAGGATAAAATAGTCAAAATAAAGAAAAAACTAAAATTCTCAATAAGGGTTGTTACAATGACTCTTCCTGATAGTTTCATTATTCGTGAGGCTCTTTTACAGCTTCCATCTCAATTCAATTAGATTAGGACTTTTAATAATATTAGTAGTAAACTGTGGACTATTAATGAGCTCATTACTAAATGTTGATGCTGAGAAAGAAAAAGTGAAAATGAAAAAAATGATTTCTATTAATGAAAAAGTAAAATATGTTGACATCGTTGCGTTGGGCAAATTTTTTGGTAAAAATACAAATGCAAGAAAAATGGAAAGGTCCTAAAAAACAAAAAACTTTAAATGGAATGATACCAGGGGAGTAGACTCATAGGAATAGCAATAATAAAGGTACTACTATGAAGTGTCATTATTGTTAAAAGAAGAGCCACAAGATAGCAAATTGCTTAAAATTTTAAGGCTTACAAAGAGAAATAAAAGATTAATCAAGGTGAGGTGCTTATGTTTTCTTAGATGATAATTTAGCTGAAGCACCAAAATACTCTTGGTGGTTAGATAGTGGTGCTACTATTCATATCAGTGCTATTTTACAAGGAAAAAGTGATTAAAGGAAGCCAAATCTAAAGGAAGTAAAAGTTAGAGTTGGTGGAGGCATTTTTATTGTTGTCGTGGCTATTAGGACAATCCATTTAGAGATAGATAGTGAATTTCAGCTTGTTTTGTATATATATTTTATATTTTGAATTTTGGAAGAAATATCATTTCTACTCAGTTATTGGACAAGGCTGGTTAATTATGACTTTTGTTTATAATAAAGCTAAAATATTTATGGCTCTAAATGTATTAGTATGTGTCCTTTAGTTGATAATTTATATAGATTGCTTCTGAGTCTTAACTCCTCCTCTCATGTTGAAACTGATAACTCTATGGTCCTTAGCTAAAGAGAAGTCCCAAACAATATGGCATGTTGGGTCATATTTCTAAGGAAAGCATTGATAGATAGGTAAAAGATTATATTCTTCCACACCTTAGCCATAATATGTGATGATGGGTTGTGTGTTGATTGTGTTCGTGGTAAGCTAAGACCAGAATAAAAGGTGCAACTCATAGTCAAGATCTTTTAAGGATTGTTCATGTTGATATTAGTGGACCATATTCTACTACTATGTGTGGAAATAGTCAAATGGATACTTCATCACATTCATAGATGAATATTCTCACTATTTCTTATTTATTTGATTAAAGAGAAATCTAATTTCTTTGATGTTTTTAAGACATTTTTGAGTTAAAATTTAAAAGCAATTAGGAAAAGTCATCAAAATTGTGTGATATGACTGTGGAAGTGACTATTATGGGAGATTACTAAGACAGGTCAAGTCGCTATGCCTACAAATCTTGAGCAGAATGGTGTGGCTGAAAGACGCAACCGCACATTGATGGAAATGAAACGAAATATGATGAGTCGGACTAATATTCCTGAGTTACTTTAGGATAAGGCCATAAAAGTTGTCGCTTCTATTCTGAATTGAGTTCCTTGCAAGGTTATTCCTGAAATACTATTTGAATTACGGATTGAGAAGAAACCAAGTTTGAATCATTTTTGGGGTTTGAGGTTGTCCAATTGAAGTTAAAATCTTCGATCCTTCGTAGAAGAAAACTAATTTTGCGACTGTTCATTGTTATTTCAGGGGATATGCAGACCATTTCAAAGGCTATATGTTCTATTGTCCCTCACGAGGCACTAGAATTGTGGAATCTCGTGTTATAAAATTTTTCAAGATAGATTTTGTTGGCAAAGTAATTCTTATCTCATGAGCCAGGGGGAGCAGTAGCAATGCACATGATATTTCCCCCTGATGGTAAAAATAAGAATGTTCCAAGTTAATAAAGTTGATGAACAACCTTTTGAAGTTTTAGAGAATTCACTTCAAAGGTCAAAACAAGATAAAAAGTCTGTTATTTATAGTGATTACCAAGTGCATCTAGGTGAAGCTCATTATGATATTGGCCAAGTTGAAGATCCTGTGACTTGTAAATAAGTCACTGGCAGTCATGAATCAGATAATGTCAAAACATCATGAATGATTAAATGAAATATGCATGACAATAGTGTTCGGTAGATTGTTAAGTTTCCTCAAGGTAATAAGTTGATCCTTATAAATGGGTTATAAAACCAAGAAAGATCATCATGGAAACATTAAACGGTTTAAGGATTGGTTGGTGGCAAAGGGGTTTACTCAGAGAGAGAAGGAGTTGATTTTAATGAGACTTTTTCACCTATCTTTACCAAACATCCTTTCAGAATTATCATAGCATTGTGGATCATTTTGACCTTGATCTCCACAAGATGAATGTAAAGATAACTTTTAAAGTAGAAGATTGTTTGAGGAAATTTACATGAAACAACCTGAAGATTTCATAGAAATCGAAAAGGGACATTTAATGTGCAGATTGAAGAAGTCTATTTACGGGTTGAAGCAAGCTTCTCATCAATGGTATCTCAAGTTTCATATTGTTATGACATCATTTGATTTTGTGGAAAATAAATTTGATGAATGCATTTATCTGAAAGTCAGGGGAAGCAGATTCATTTTTCTTGTACTCTGCATGCGTGACATATAGTCGGTACTTATGTCAGTCAAGGAATATGCCTTGAATTTTCTTCAGCTGTCAAAGTATGCTCCTAATTTAGTCGCTGACATGAGGGAGAGAATGAGAAAGTTCACTTATGGGCTATCTCGGGACCTGATCTGTGAAAGCAAGACTGCTTTACTGATCAAAGATATGGATATTTTGAGATTGGTTGTCCATATACAACAGGTAGAGGAAGAAAAGAAAAAACAGGCAGAGTTTTGGGAAAGGATGGGTAAGAGGAGTAGGTTCTTTAAGTAGAGTGGAGCTCAGCAGTAGGGCTGTCAAGATGGAGGTAAATGGCCAAAGAAAAAGCATTATAAAATCATTATAAAAAGCATCCCATAAGTACAACTCCTCCACATCACCTCTATCCCTATCCCACTCTTTGTACCATCGGTATGCAACATCCTTGAGTTGATAAGCTATAAAATTTACACTTTCCACATTTGTGGCCTGTATCACCCTAATATCTTCTCCATTTAATCCAAGAAAGCCTGAGGATCCTCCTCCACCTTCACACTAGTAAAAGTAAGAGGATTGAGTATCATAAATTGGCCAACCCTTATAGCCCCAACAGACGCATCTCCCTTAGCCTGATCAGCAACCAACTGAGCAATAACATGAACAGATTAGCAAAATTCTACATTAGCTGCCTCACCCTGAGAAGGACTAGTAGAAACTTGGGGAACTCTAGAATAATCAGGGATAGGTCCCTAAGAATGAGTGTGAACTCTAGGTGTAGGACGTATCTCATCAACATAATCCCCAAATAGGATAGAAGAATTTGCTTCAGATCATCGAGGATTGATCTGAAAAGTGAACTACCAAGGATTAGAGAAGAATTCAAGGACTATGACTCAAAACTTTAAAACAAAATACCAAGAAAGTGAAACATTCCTAAATGTCTTGTAGCCTCTCTCTTATGAGTGTGGCACACTATACTCTCCAAAAAGAGACTCTACCATACACGGCTTTATGGACTCCCAATTGCACATGAACCTAAAGCTCTAATACAGACTTGACAGGACATAGCCTGGGTCCTTGTTGTAATTGGTGTCCTAAGTCTAACTAAGGACTAAAGACTACCCCTATTACCCAACCAAGCCTTCATCCGCTGCCCTAAGTTTTTTGAATTTAGAATATATAACAAGATAGTGTAATAGCTCACATGAAGACTCTGAGATAGGATCATGACCGTGATCGACCCAACTGAGTCCAACCATCCCATACCAACACAAACCAAAACCATAAATCTAACTATAACCAAATCAGTTCCATTAATAATTAAATATATAATACCAAAATGAAATACGATGAAATAGTGAACAATTTTGTCCAATGATGTTATCCCCAATACCAATTCCAATACTAAGGCATATACTAATACCGATCCCGTCCATACTAACACATAGTGGTTTCACAAAAGCCTCTAACCAAAAGAATACAAAAATCTAGTTGGGACATGCCCCCAACCATATCTAAAACCAATATCCATAAATAATATAAAGTATGAAATAACATCAATGAAATGGAGCCTTCTAGAAAAATGAAAGCTTATCAATTCAATCTAAAGCTGACCCCAGAATGTTCGAATGCTAAGTAGGAAGAGTAGAATGGTTGGTTCCTGCATCGCGTGGGGATACAACTGCCTAAAGATGATTTAGCGGGTAAACTCTAGCATAAACTCAGGATAAGGACAAAATAATGTCATTTAAGAAAACCAAGTAAAACCATCCATATGCAAACAACCCATACATATATAAATATATATAACTAAGTCGTGAAAGGGAACCGGGTTTAGCATTCATTTAAAACCTTTAACCTAGTTATGTGAAGCTTAACCATTCTAACACCACCCACGGGATATATGGGTCCAGTGTAACCCTCTAAAAGGGCTCCAATGCGCATAGCTGCATAAACCAGAGATACCATAAGAGTCAGGGATTCTCATGTACTCTTCACTCACAATGATATATATGTACAGTGTACCTAGAGGATTCCCGTGTACCTCATAAGTATCATATAAGGTCTCCATAACCTACCCCTCATGGCAGCAAACATGAGTCTTCGGTGTTTGTCCATTAGACTCCCACCTACACGGTTAGCTTTTACACCCTACCATTATTGCCCAATTAAAACCAGTTTACAACTAAACCATTATTCCATTATTATTAGCAAAGACTATGAGTAGTGATATCGTCATACCGACTATAACTTAAGAGAATTGTACTTACCCAAACCTTTTAGTGGTCGATGAATTCCCATGTACCTATACACCCTGTTATCCAATTAACTTGGGGGATTCCCATATACCCCACAAGTATTCATGACCATATTAGCTTGGGGGCTTCCCTTGTACTCCACAAGTATGCTTATTAAGACAAATCATTCCAAAACTATTTAAACTATTCATTTCATTTAGGGTTCCATTACCAAGTTTAAACCGTGCATAAGTTCCATTGAAAACCCAATATTATGGTGAAAACATTGTTTTAGGCATTTTATCAAACACATTGGGGGCATATTATTTCCAAAACTAAAGCCAATTACCAAACAACAATTCCAAAGCAACCAATTATCAAAAACCACCATTAATGCATATAAAAGCATAATTAAAATATAGGAAAACCATAACCAAGCATTTATAGCCAAACCCCCTCAAATCATATTTGAAATCCCAAAATCATACTATATTTAAATCATGAAAACATTGTATAAAATCCATGCCTTTAGTTGGAACTAACAATGCGGGAACATAACATGCCTTAAACTAAGATGATGATGGAGATAAATCACCAAGACAAGCCCCAATTTACTCCTTAAGATGAAACCCTAGCTTCATTTGCCCAAGAACTCTAGAGAGGATGTAAGAGTGTTTTCTAAGTGTTTAAGAATAGAATAGTAGGGCAAATAACCTCCCAAGTGCAATATAGGTTGTGGGACTTAATTAGGATAAGTGGGGAAATATCCAGATTGCCCTCACTTAAGCTGCACTAAATTCCCGTCATAGGGTCTGATTGACCCTTACGAGTCGTACCAATCCTGTATAAATGGTCCTACCTCTCATACCCTAGTTTTTTTTATCTTGGAACTAACACTGTCCAAGGTATGACATACCTAAAACCAAGTCATATCCAAGCGTACGACTAGTACCCATAAACTGTACCCCTACCAGAATAGAATCTCAGGAGGTTTGAACACCGTCCCCCTATATGTGTCCTGGGTACAACTTATACCCTAGATTATGGCTCTTGTTGAGCCACACGTATTCAGATCCAACCTAAGTTACCAAGTTCAAGGTTAAGTGAAGTAACCAAACAAACCGTATCCACCGATATGACTCATACAACCCAAGTCGTATCCATTCCAGTAACTAAATCCATTCCATCAACCAACACTGGTTAGCATACAACTAGAACATACCACTCGTACCCAAGTGTACGACTCGTTCCCTAAGTATATCTTGTTTGAAACCAAAAATCAAGGAAATTTTCTAAGGTCCAGAAAGCACAGTGTTTCATATAACCATTTTTCATGCTTAGTTTCTGCACCCTTAACAAGAATTTTACATACAAATTAACTACCCATCCCAGTCTGAAAGAGTTAAGCCATAAACTACCTCGAACACCAAAACTGGTTTGCTACACTTTGATCCTGAAGCACTAATCCTCACGAACAGAACAGAATCAACTAAAACATCAAAATATAGAATCTAAGTATCAAAAAAAGCCAACGACACTCATATTGCCTAGTTTAAGTCGGGGTCAAAATAGACCACCAAAATAGGTTTTCAAAAAAAAGGGCAAAATTATAACTTTATTTCAAAAATATATTTTCCATGTTTTTAGGAGTCTACAACTAAAAAACCAAGTGAAAATAAGTTTAAAATGTGGTTCAAATCAAAGAAAAATTATTTTTAAGCTTTATCGGGTAAAACCATCGAAATCCATTTTAAATCATGATTTGAAGTTGTTTTGAAGATGACATTGAGGAAAAACTAGTAATTATAGGACTAGGAATATTATTCAAGTGAAAAATTATTTAATTGGGGATTAATTCAAAGAAATTCAGTTTTGGGCCTTTAGAGCCAAAATCCCCAATTTCCACTTTCAAATTCGAGTTAAAAAAAGAATCTACTGTTAAGGATGGAAGAAATTAGTTGAAAAGGTTGCAGTGGAGCTTAACCAAGCTTTGAAATGGAGAAATATTCTCAAAACACAAACCCTAAGCTCCAATCTCCAAAATTATAAAAAATGACAAAACATGGGTATTTATACTTAGAACCCTACATCACGGACCACGAGTTACAATTGCAGTATCTTGTCTGTCAGGGGTATCACGATTTTGGGAAAACGACTTGATCTCAACATCCTAATTGAAGTCCCTATCATGATCACAACACAATTTTGCGATCGTAGTACACCAGATATCTGGTGCACCAATTGGGGATTTTGGACCATTCTGAGTCCCCGCGGGCCACTTAGGATTCATTCAATATCCCATGAATGCAAATAAACTATGTTACCCTATCAAATTTGATGTTCTGTACTCAATGGCAATATTAGATTTTTGAAAAATATGTTGCTTTCATAAATTTGATCCCCGAAATAAAAAATTACAACTTTCTAAATCAAGGATCAAAATGAGATTTAAAAGTCATAAAACCACACCAACCATGTTACCACTCTAAAATTGATGTTTTGAATCTTCCAGAATAGTATGGTTTGCTATTCACCATACGAGTAAAGAGATATCAACTGAAATCAAATATAAGGCTCTCGAAGCCACCAAAAACTAAATGGCACCAAAATGCATTGGGAACTGTGCCAATTAACTCCACACTTCAAAAATATCACAATTCAACTATGAGGAGTGATAACATAGTCAACTCACACAAAAACGTATATTTTACATATTTTGTCAGAAATTTAGGTCATTACAAGACCACATGTTGATATATAAAAATATTGACAGTCTTAAAATTGTTGGTTATTCAAATGTTGATTTTTTTGGTAGATGAACTGGTGATTATAAGTCCACTTCTAATTATATTTTCATACTTGTTGTTGGTGCCATATCTTGGAAAAGTATGAATCAGACATTGGTCATGCCTTCTACCATATATATTGGGTTTGTAGCTTTCTTAGGTGCATATAGCAAGTTGTTTTCAAAATTTTACTAGAGAACGTAGAGTTTTTGACTTGATTTAGATACCTATTGTGATGTACTATGATAAAACTTCAATTTTATTCTATTCTAAGAATAATAAGCTGAGTAGTGGCACCAAATATATGCAGATTAAGTTCTTAACATTCAGGGATTTAGTGAGACAAAGAGACATGGCTATTCAAAATATTGGAATAGATAAAATGCTAGCTGATTGATGACACCCTAATTACACCTTGTAATGAAGTATAATGTGGTCATTGATCAAATATGGAATCCACAAAAAGGTAGAGTTAGTTCCATATAGAATATGGCTAGGAGCTCAATTGATGTGGTTATTTAGTCTATTAGTCAATTTATTTTCATAAAAGGGAGGTTTTGAAAGTAATATTTAGAAACAGCTAAGTAACCAAGTACTAGTTGTGAATTGTTTTGAGTTGTGATCAATAATGATAAGACAATAGGACAGTGTTCCCCATGATTTAATAATTTCATATGTTCTATGCACTAGTGATCTATCTTGGTTCTTAGCATACATAATCACTAAATTATGTTCATCAAAAAGTCTGGTTCGACCCTATTAAATGAATATCCTCAATTACCTGACCAAGTCTCAAGAGTTTTACAATTTAACCTTAATCCTTGATTTTGGATTAGCTTTTTGGAAATCATGGCGCAAGATATTAAGTGAAGGTTAATAGATCTAGGTCTCCATTACTTATTCACTCCTAATCTATTCCTCTATAGGTTCAACCACGTAAAGCGTACAAGTGAGTTCTAATATTGTTCATCCATTAAAAGGCAATTAATATAAAGGAGTAACAATACATGCACACACTACTTTTAAATCACTATGTACTTTGAACCCTACTTCGTTATTCCATCACAGCTCTCACAACCCTAGTTGTAGGAATAGCAATGCATAATTTCAAGAAAATAATAATAACTCATAGAAGAAATCACAACCATGCACTTACAAGAAGAATAGAATAAACCAAAAATCTCAACTATGATTAATCACCAAGTGAATATACTTAACTAGTGATGACTCAATTCATAGATCGTACGTGCATCTTTCCAACTCTAACCTAGACAAGAAAACCCTTATAACCTAACCAGTCATTCAATACGAAATACATGTTGAATAGTTTTTAAATTATAAATAATTTCATAAATAAGTAGATCTCTTATTCATAATAAATATATTACCTAAAATACATGGTGAATTAAAATACAAGTTTTCAAAACCAAATCTAAACCAGTACAAAAGAACTAAATAAATGGAAGGATAACTTGAGACACAACATCCATGTATGAGTGGAATGACATGAGTTATTATAGAATCATCACTATTGTACCTATAGAAATTTCAACTGACCTACAACATGGTTATGACCTCAAGTGAAGATATAGTATAAATCTGAGACTACCCCTTGCATGTCACACGGTGCTTAGGAATATAAGTAATCCTAAGCTAACTTATGATACTGGCCTAATAAGTGAGAAATTGATTAAACATGTATAAGAGCTAAAAATTTCTGAGCGGAAGCATAATCCTAAGATAATCTATTTTGATACATTGCTATTAAAAGTTTACAACACTGATTATACAAAAAAACTGGAACTGAATACGTCAACTCTTACTGACTGTCTATGAAGCCTTTACTAATACTGACTCTAGGTTGTTGGGACATGACCCCAGGTATCTCTAATCAATATAAAGGAATCAAAATAAAATACTAGAACTATAACTGACTTGAGCCCTCGAATAAAGAGAACTCATCACCTGCTGGCTGGAAGCTACCGGCTACTTGATCATAATGTTGTGAGCTACAACTGATACCTATATTATGAAATAATATAGCCACACATATGTATATATGGTCAGTACTTCTGGAATATACTGAATCTGTGAGGGTGAATGTAATAAGTAAAACTGATATAAATCATAATCTTAAAATATGCAGGTAAGTGTAGATAGACTCACCATATTCTTGAATAAAACTTAAAGCCTAAATATCATAAAGCATAAGTCATAAAGCAACATATGATAAAGTCAGTGAGTCGTTAAACTTAGTTTCTAAAATTATCTTTTTTTGTGGGATAACTCTAACAACTGACATAAACCATAAGAACATCACGGAGTCTAATGTATGATCCACATCGAGGAGGGTTGCTCTATACCTTATCATTAGTGTAGAACCTTAATTGGAGTGATCACTAAACTATGCTCATTTGGGTAACGAAGTCACTCTCCAATGACCTTTTACCTACGGTGGCATGTAGTTTCTGGGAATTTAGGTGCACTGAACCTGCCTTCCCTTAGTGATAAATACTACTCCAAAACATACTAGTGCTCATAAAATATGAAATTACCATAAAGTAAGCATATAGGTTTATAAGTCTGAAAAGAAATCATGCTTCTATTTCTAAACCATGATCACGAGTAAATATGTGAATTTTCATATCATTTCTGAGATCATAAGATCAAAATTGAAATCATAATCATGTTGTGATAGACTGTAATCAAAAATAGTAAGTCTGAATTTCTTATAACCTAATTGTGCTAAAATCATGTGCATTTACCAGCACATGAAATTTCATGTAAAAATCCTAAAGCTCAATTTATATTATCAACCATGTGAGTGAAAACATGAGTACATATTAATTTTTGCACTAAATAAAGCTTAAATCATAACAAAGCATCATAATTTCAAAAGCATGGAAAGAGGGTATGAACCCTAATCATTAAATTCATAAAATTATGTAAAAAATAAATTTTTGGGCAGAAGGATGAAAGATAATCCTTTTTCAAACCCCACATACCTTAACTTATAGATATCTTGAAGAAAAACCTGAGTTTGGAGCCTTGAAAGTTGAACTTTGGGAAGAAATCCAAATTTTATTTCTCTAGAGAGTGAAGAGGAGAAAAAGTGATAAAACTTGATAATTTTGAGTAAATAATGTTTAGAGGGTGATTTAAGTCATGGGGAAGGGTTTTGAGGTAAGGAAATGTCCAAACTAGCCCGATAAAACTATAATAAATTGAAAAATTTCTCGATTAACGACTTCAATTGATGGCCCGTCAACTAGTTGATGGATTGTCAACTGTCGTTGTCAATCTCTAGCCAACTTTGAGATTTACTGGTTAATATTGATGACTTTATTAGACGGATGATCAACTCAGGTTGTCAATATTTGGAAGACAGACACACTCAGGTAAAATGAGCATAACTTTCTATTTTGATATCGGATTAAGGTAAAATTAGATGTGTTGGGAAGAGAAATCAAACACCGTTCATTTGGTGGATCTTGAGCTCCAAAACTCTATATATTATAGAATTTATACTAGTTTAACATTGACTCTTGTAGGATCAAATACTAAAACTCAAAATTGATAAAAAATGCCCTCAAATCAACTTTGCTCTAAATGCTTCCTATGACCATGATTTGCATTGAATGCACTTTAAACACAAGGTAAATCATCATAACACTTACTATGATTTAAAATAATCACTTTTGGGTGTTTAAACATATGATAATGGTTAGAAACTTAGTTAGAGTTTGTAGGGTGTTACATATAGTAAGTGTGGTATCATCATAACGAGACGTACTAGTAGGTATCATCAGTCGACCTAGGTTAGAAACAAATAAAAACAATTTAAATGGGGGAGGAATCATGACGATAAATAAATTTCTCAGTCAACTGAACATTACCGGGTCTTTTAACAGTGTTTCTAACTCTCGCCTTACTCCTTTCCTAATAATATCTATTATCTTACAACTAATACAATTATGAGTAACTATTTTATATTTGACTACCCACTGATAAGGAAACTATTCCTCCACTCAAGAATACAACATGAACTAGACAAGATAACCCAATGCCTCCCATATAATATTATACATACAGAAAATAAGATCTATACTCAATCTAAGGCATACTTTACATCCACGTACTCACGTCTGCCACTTACACTCAAGCAAGTTAATTAACAATAATCACAATCGTATATATTCTATCAAAATAAAATAAATGCATGCATGCAAGGGGTACACATACTAGGGTTAGTATGGAACCTTAGCTTATGACCTACAAAGAACAAGGTCAGTCTATGTACCAATAATTGCATGGTACCTGATCCAAATAACAGTGTTAGTGCGATACTTGATCCAAA
This sequence comes from Capsicum annuum, assembly GCF_002878395.1. Taxonomy (NCBI): domain Eukaryota; kingdom Viridiplantae; phylum Streptophyta; class Magnoliopsida; order Solanales; family Solanaceae; genus Capsicum; species Capsicum annuum. Next base: position 2,271 of record NW_025892370.1, on the reverse strand, counting down.
TTAATTGTTTCAGCATGGCACTCGATCTAAATAGTAGCATTGGAATGACATCCAATCTCAATATCACCTCTCTCTCTCTATATATATATATATGCATGTATGTATGTATTTTCTCAATCAAAATGCTCATTGCATGTTGATAATCAATAGTTTTAAGTAGTGCCTGAAGGTTAATCACAAAATTCAAACTTATATGTAAGCACAGAGTCAAATCATGTCTACACTACCCTCGGACTACTTATACATACTTAAGAATTAAAGACTATACACATCAAGTACCGTCTACACCTACTTGAATAACACCTCCATTTTAAGTATTCTATAACTTTACCTCCTCCTTCACTCCTTGTTATTACATTGATATCCATCCAAATACAAGAGAGTAACGCTAATACAATTTTACACACAACCTTTCCCTATTTTTTCTCAATACACCATAACTATCTTGAGTGACCGACTACTCCCTCCACTATCGACTAAAATCTACAACTCCTTTTTAAAATCTATTGGAACACGACGACCCATACCATTGCACTCAATAAGTTCACCATTGTCCTGACCTTTTTCTAACAAAATCGCAATCACTCTTATTTACCCACCTACTTCTAGTTCACAGAAGCAATATAACTTTCTGAAAACTTTGAGATCAACATAGTTTAATAACTCAACATGCAATAAACAAAATTATTAAATCATTATTCTAAGTTTTGTTTTCTATCCAATCAATCCAAGCTTCATGCTCGTATCCTTTAACATGAAATCGCCTGATATAACTATCATTATTACATGCATCTACCCTAAGTCTATTATGTTTTAACCATAACCTACCTCGTAGATGAGTTTTGTTGTTGTTGCGGTCTATCGCACATGCAAGTACAAGTGATCGTACAAGTAATATAGTAACTCTAAGAGTCGAATAACGTACCCATGAGGACTACTAAACTAGAAATTCTACTAACTGTTAGTTTCGACAAGTAGAGTATCAAGATGATTGTGAATATTTAAGTAATAATCTAATTAAATCAGAAATAACAAAGTATAAAAATAGCAACATAAGCAACGCTGCAACAATACGAGTGAGAATTCCAAGTTCGAGACACTTTTAATAATCTTACAAATCTCTATTCTTCTTATGGTTTAGTTAATTATCGGGTTATTCATTCACAAGGTTCAGAGTATGATCATGGTCTCTTAATCCTCCAATCTTCTACCTAAATGGACATTACAACTTCATCATTAAGAGGGGATGCAATAATCAAATTAAATGCATTGATATGTCATCCTGCAAGTGAACCAAATAAGGCTTCTAGGTATATCCCTATCCTAGACGCTAATTTAAATCCTTTATTTTATAAAAGAATAAGAATCTTTCTTCTTAAACTCTTCGATCAATCACAAAGGAATATACATTTATTTTAATAGTGGCCAATCATCAAAATAGTAAGAACAAACTATTAAGAAAAACCCATGTAATAATTCAAAAATAAACTACTCTAAAAATATCACAGTGTAATCATGTTTTCGGCCTTAATCCCAGAATAAGGGTGTTTAGCTAATCATGGACATATTCAAAATCACCATTTATGAATACAAGATAAAATACATAAATAAAATAGAGTAAAGAAAGGAAAAACCCTAATTGAAGTTTTTCCATCCCCTCTCAAAGTATCTAAGTCATCCAACGTATCTAACATCAAGTTCAAGTGTTCTATTTATAGGAGGACAATTTAGCCGATTATGGATTAGGGTCTGCATCGCCCCTATTATTTCTAGGGACTAGGGTGTGAAACGTCCCTCTTATTCCCAAGAACTAGGGTGTGTGACTCCAATATTATTCCCATGGACTAGGGTGTGCGACGCCCCTTTATCACGGTGACATACTAAAAAGTCATCTTGTAAGCCATATCTATGTCCTTCCATCCCAAGCCTTGTGGTGTTGTTTCCATTTGATTTCCATCTTGTGTATCATCCATATATCATCACTATCAAATCATAAAGGATCCTATAATATCAAACACCATGGATTAGAGCTCAAAACAACACAACATTCAAGAAAATGAACTAGAAACTTAAGCTAAGAACTAGTTTTGCCCTTTTTGATCTTTAACTTCTTGTTCGACTCTAGGCTTGATTCAATTAAATATTGAACAATATAACAAAGTTTTTCCTCACATAATTATACAATAATAACCTTAGGAACTCATTACACTCACTAGAATTCATAGAGATCAACTAGAACAACACCTAGCTCAAGCTAGTAACACTAGTTTT
>NW_025892369.1:50241-112101 GCF_002878395.1 Capsicum annuum | reverse complement strand
AAGCCCTACAACTAAGGGTGTTACACTCTCAAAAGAGAGAAAATATGTCTTTCATTTCCTCATCATTCAAAATCTGCCAAGAAATGAGCTAAAATGACCTATTTATAGTGTATTACAAAAGAAGACAAAAAGACCACTTTGCCCTTAATGATAGGTGCGGCCATGGTGTGTAAATACACCATGTGTAATGCCCTTAATTAAGGTCCAAAACCATGAGTCCTCAATCTTAAATGCTCCAAGCAACCTTCCACACACGAGATTGCTTTAAGTTATGCTCAAAACGGGTCCTCCATGCTTGTTCTTGTATTCTCAAGATGACCACGTCTTGAGCCTCTATATGTTGGCCTCCTAAGATATCATCAAAAGATAAGATGGCCATTTATGCCGTATCATCTACCTATCTTTATCTTCTTGCACTTTGTAGATTCATAGTGGACTGTTTTTGTGACTTGTTAAATCCAAGTTTTGTAACCATTGTGTTCATCTTGTTCATCTTATACTGTGGCTGTTTTGGTGTTGAAAAGACACCTCTTTATCTTGTTATTGTGATGTTGATAGCGAATCCGAGAGTGGTCTTCAAAAGGGTCCTCAAATCCTTAAGATTAGTGGACTGTTTTGGAGTTATTTTGTGTTTATCTTATTTGTCCCGTATCATGAACAAAGTAACAATCTCAGGAGCATAAGCCTAGCATGGGCCAATCCTAATACCTTTATATGTGGGTGGCAGTTTAGGGGAACAAGCTTTAGGAACTAAAGTGTGTATCAAACACTAAAACCCACTAAAGACTCACAATAGTAATACTATACACTTACGTTGGCACAAGAGGAACTCAATCTTCCAAAAGAACCAATGTTTCTAAGCCAATTGTCAACACTAGTGAAATCCAAACCTAATGCTAACCCTAGTTTCAAGTGGCTTTTCCAAGCCCTACTTTACAAACACTCTCTCTCAATAGAATTGTCTTTCAATATCATTCAAAAACTGATGAGAAAATAATCCAAAAGATTCTATTTATAGCTTATTACATAAAATACAAAAATACGCTTAATGAAAAAGGGCTCCTATGAAGTGTAAATAAAAGGTGTAAAATAACCAACACACCCTTAATGAGAGGGGCGATCATGGAGTGTTTGATAGTCTTATTCAAACTTCAACATATGCCTTTCCTTGTTTCATTTTGGCCTTCACAATTATTCTTCAACACTTGGGTCTCTCGCGTTCTCATCAATACCAGCTTCTCAAGCAACCTTCTATATGCGGCATTTCCCTATTAAGTGCCTAAAATGATTTTCCCAATGCATATTCTCATGCCTTCAATGTGTTCAAATTTGGATTCTTCATGTGTTAGCCTCGAATGTGGCATCCAAAACTATAATGGCCATTTTACTCATATCATCCTCCCCTTCTTGAAAAGAATTCGACTTGGAATCCACACCTTGCAAAATCAAAGAAAGGACAAACAAGAACAAAATCCAGGTTAGTAAAACAAATAACACATCATGCCAAGGTGGTTCATACTTGAGATATATCCATGGGTCTTTTGTGTTAAACATGAAAAGCTTAGTTAAAATGTCACAAAGGACTAGCTATGACAAGTATAAGGATATAAGGAAACATTTATTTCATTACCTCCACAAGGAATCTGACTAAATATGGTGCCCTACTATTGGTCTTGCGGTCCACCACATCTACATATTATTATCATTCAAACAAGGAAACCAACCACCATACTTCCTACCTCTAAAATGATTGTCATCATAGGTAAGGAGGTAGTATAGGAAGAAATCAAGTGTGAAGACGGTCCCAAGGTGCTATAATCTATAAGAAGTCCACTTGGCCTAAAAGATATAGCACATAAGGCACACAAGGATGGAATTAAAATATTTAAGCACATATGACTTCTACCTTTCAAGTAAAACATCAAATTGGCATCTACAAGTTTGGATTAACTCAACTTAAGAACAAACGTGTCAAGCAAAGATGCACATCTAGAAGCATTACCCCAAGGAGATAATGACTCTTTTGCCCTTAAGTTTTCAAGAATGACACTTTGCTTGTCATATAGACCAAGTAACAAGTTGGGTGTGCCAACATCATCATATCCACATCTGGCATCAAGGTCAAATGGAAGGACTGACCTTAGACATGGATCTAGACAACACTTTTTCCCCATATGCTTCACCCAATCTAAAAGACATACACTCTACAATAGTATGCACATCATCAAAGGTAAATAAAGAGTAGAGAAAGGTATCACCCTAGTCAACTTCAACTAAGGTGTCTTCATGTATTACTACCTACTAGTTTCAAAATCATCACTATTAGTATGCTCAATATAGGAATCACACACAAAGAGGAAGTTGAGGGAATTTCTAAGCAAATATCACCTTCTCTTTCAAAGGAACAATTTACACGTAGATAAAAACCACAATGGGCAGCAAAGGGATCACAATCAAAATCATTTGCACAAATACAATCACAATACGGGTTTCCTAAACATTCAAGCAACTCAAGGTCATCTTCACCCGATTGATCATTTTGCATACCCTCACATGTTTTTGGCAACTGACATACCAACGTAGACTCACCTTGGTTTTTACAAAGGTCAACTAGTGTGTGAATACTCTTATAAATAGGACCTTATTCAAGTTATAAGTGCTAGAACTAGATGGACACAAATTATTCTTATGAGAAGAATTAATTTTATCATCTAAAGGATCAACTAGTGCTTGTCTACTTACAACAAGAGTTTGGTCTTCATGCAACCTAAAAACACCAGGAGTATCACAAAGGGAAGATTCATTCCATTCTCCACTAAGTAAACCCACAGCTACACCTACTTGGGCTATTACTAACTATATTACAACATGCTAAGTTGATAAGAATGTAAGGGATATCATCATTACCTTGTAGCTCACATAGTCTTCATGTGGCTTGAGGCATTTGGTTAAATAGAGCTTGGAATGGAGGGATAGGATTTGGTGTAGGTTTTTAGTTCCCTCGATCTTCTATGTGACCCTTGTGGACATACGTGCCTCTAGTCTACCAAAACCCAGTTTTATTTCACATGTAAGGGCTTCAAATTGAGCCAAGATAGCACCAGTAACATCATTACCCACATTTTGAGAGGTTGTAGCCTCGGATTCCATTGTAAATGTACCTAAAACATGCCAACAAATAGAAAAAAGTTAGTTCAAAAGACCCTCACCACACTCTCACTCCTTTGCTTACCTCACACTTGGCTTCATAAGTGTTACAAATCGACTTGTACTTCATGAGTGATTGAAGGATGAGTATGCATTCAGAGTTGAATTTTTTTTAAAAGAATCAAATAAATCTCCTTTGGACTTGAACGAACAAACTATAATGATTCACATAAGAGAAAAGCACAAAAAATGTAGACACGAAATAAAGGACTCTAAACTAACTCACATCCCTAGTAAGTAGATAATCACTAGTTTGTCAATTAGTAATAGGATCAACAAAATCTAACTAAGAAACAAAGTATTGAAACTAAAAAACTAAAATTTGAGCTTAAAATTCGGTTGTCTAAAAGTGGTGATGTGGAAGCTTGTGATTGGCTGATAATTTGCAAATTTTTTTATTCTTCACTTGGTGTTTTCGGCCAATTTCAATCCAAGAAGTGTATAGGACGATTTTGAGGGGAGAAATTCAAGGTTTGGAGCCCTTTTTCAATCTTCAAATGAGTTTGAATTAAAATGGTCCCCCCTTGTACTTTCAATTGTACTCGCACTTGTACTTGATTATTCCTTCCTTTTTGTTTTCTTTCTTTTGGATTACTAAGAAGGTGCTTGTAAATTTCCAATAATATAATAATAAGTTTTATCTGTTTTACCAAGAAGATTTTTAGGGTTATCAAATGATACATAGTGCGATACATTTAAAACAAAGCATTATAGTAAGATTACCTTGGATACAGTTAAACTTCTCAACGGATTCTCTATCATCTCTTTTTTTTTGTCTATGTATAGTATTATAGGATAATAAGATGGTTAGAAATCCTTTATTTTTTCAACCTAATTTATCTTTTGACTTCAGAAAAACTTTTATCAATATACTATTTCTTCAACACACACATCTCCATAATCAAAAATGTTAATAGTTAGGATTCATTAAAAAAATTGAGAATCCACTCATGGGACAAGAAACCCTTCCCGCATCAGGCACTAGTAAATTTTTAATGTCTAATTAGATCGGGAGTCATTCAAATTAAGAACAAAAGCTCATTACTTTTTCTTTCCCTATAATTTAATTGAAGCCGCAGCTCTATCCATTATTCATTTGACCCAACTTTATTTTGTTCCGTTCCAAGAATTCTAACATGGTTTTATACCCATCTAGGAACAATGAAATATTTTTGGAACTTTCTATTGATACTATATGCTATTTTTACCATTCAATCCCTTTTAGGATCAGTCGTGGTCTTCCAAGCCGTGTGGGGATGATTTGGATTCACTATAGTTCCTGCCATTTGTTGTTCTTGTTGTTAACATTGTACTCTTTGTAATCTTTCATCTTGTTGTCATTGTAATTTTGAAGTCTAGTGAAGCCGGGTGTCACCTATTTCAATTCACTAGCACCTTGTTGCTCATCTTGTAGTTCTTGTGTTAACTTTTTCATCTTGTTGTTGTTGCTAGATTCTTCTGTTGTGGACTTCATAGTGCATCACGCATACACCAAAAGAGAAATAAAGAAATCCCTTAATAACTAAGAACAATGGATTGTCCAACTTATAGAGAGGGCTGTCCAGAAATTAATCTTGAAGAACACATAGTTTCCTTAGTACAAGCTCATGAATTGCTCATTTAACTTTATCTTGGGAGGAAGGTCAATTCCATGAACCCTTGTGAAGATACGTTTACTTCATAGCCAAGAGAGAACAAGAGAGAAAAACCTAGAAGCTGAAATTTTTGTCTAAGTTAAAAATGAGTAAAAATTGCTGATTTCAATCTATATAAAAAGGAGCTGCTCTTTGGACGACTTTATTGACCCTTTTTGGCCCATATTTTATCAAGTGAATGATGTATCTACTTTCCCAATATATTGGGCTTTTGTGGATCCAAAGTTATTGGGCCTTAGCCACCCATTTTCCCTTCTTTTCTTCTCTTTAACTTGGGCCTTGGCAGATTTGAGTATTGGGCCTTTTTATCCATTTTATTTCTCTTCAATTCAATTTGAGCCCAAATGAGTACATTAAATTAGTGTAGATATGGTCCATATCCATATGTCCATTAATTTGGTCCAAATAGTTCAAGTAGGTGACTCACCTACTAGCTTAATTAAGTCAAGCAAGCACCTCAATATTTTGTTCCATTTTCAGCTCATAATCCCTTTAATCTAACCTTAAACTTATACACACTTGGTCACTTTAAACTTCAGATTCAAATAATAGCTTACGATCCCAAGTTTAGATAGTTGTATCGACGTTAACTTGGTCGTATCACATAAAAACTGCACGGGCAGCATATATAATTCTATCTATGCCATTACTACTTGCATAACAAATCTCACCCAATACCTATCCTATAATACCATACTAGGTTCCATATAATTAGAATAAGTACAAGCAAAATATGGGATGTTACAGTTTCATTTGTTGGTTCTAATACTAATTGATAAGCTAGTACTCTCTTACTAGGTTGTGAGTTAGTTTTTTGAGTCTGTTTGTTCGTGTTAGAATTTGTTGTGTGCTTTTTGTCTTTTTGAATCATTGATTTGTTCTTGGCTCAATCCTACAAGATTTGTTTGAGTTTCAAACCAAAATCTATTTCGAACAAGAGAAGACTCACTCCTCAATCTCCTCACGAGTTCCTAGATGGCTTAGAACACTCGTGGAATCTAAGTGTGAGGAAATCAAAGTGTGCGAGTGTGGTGAGGTTATTTTGAGAAAACTAGTTTGTTGGTTTTATTTATTGTTGTCTCTTTTTAGGTATCATGGATATTAATAATTTCAATGCCACGTTTGATGGCTTTAATGACAATTGTGAAGATTTCAAATGGAACCTTGAAAGGCTGTGCCCAATTGACATCCACACATCCCACCAAATCCAGTTCCTCTTGTCCAAGCACCTTGTGATGAGGGCTTCCCAAAGGAGAAAGTTGGCTATCATGACCCGCACCATGGTGAAAACCATAGCTCATGTGAGATACAAGTAAAAATGCTATCTCCTACACTCCTATAAATGTAGAATGTTGTGATATCACTAGTAGTTGCCAAGTGGGTGTAGTTGTTGATTTGCCTAGAGTAGAAGTGTGTGAGTCTTCCTTTTGTGATAATCTTGGTGTTTTTAGGTTTCATGATTACCAAACTCTTGTTGTAAGTATGATACCCCAAGAAACTAAGATTCACTAAAAAAATGGGGTATCAACATTCAATTTCCAGCAAGCAACACAAAGAAAATCAACACACAAGAAAGGGAGAAGAAGGAGAAAAATGCATAAATTAAAAAGATAGTAGGGTGACCCTTACTTTCACAAATGAATAGCACTAAAGGAGTATAAAACCCTCAAACACAAATCATCATGAAGGTTTGAACCACACTCTTAGGTGACCCAAAGGAAACACTCTTCCTCAAAGAACCACCTTTCTTGCCAAATGTTCCAAGACAAGTGAAACCCTAACTTCAAGTATCAAGGACCTCAATTTCGGTTTTACCTATCAACTACAAGACTAAAAACTACAATATAGGAGTAATATTCAATGTAATCAAAAGTCTAATGATAAAAGGAAGTAAATGCCTAAATTATTACATGCCAAAAGACAAAAATGCCCTTAATGAGGCCCTAAAAGAGGCTTCTATGGAGTGTGAACTTTAGGTGTGAAAATTCCACAATACCTCTCCCAATAGACGCCCATGAGTTGTAGAAGAGTAGTTCTTTCAATGCACTTCTTCAAAAATCAGCAAGTAACCTCCCTTGGTCGGATGCATTACACCTTCACACACCTTCAATTGCTCGATCAATGATTGAAGTTGTGGAAATTCCTTATGCTTGTATCATCCTCTCTATCTTGAAGGAATTTGTTCTCAAATTCAAATCTTGCAAAACCAAAGAGAGAGAACAAAGCAAACACAAAATTTCCCTTGGTAGGAGTGTTAATATTAGTACCACACTTATATCATCAACCCATGGTTGCTCACACTTAACACATCCACATATCCTTGTTTTTAACATAAAAAGCTTAGCATAAAGGGTACCAAAGACATGAATAGCCTCAATATCAAGAATAAGTGAGCACGACCTGTAACTATATCCTTCACATCTCAAGGGTATTTCGGGGTCAAATGGAAGCAAATGATAAAGGTTTAAGTCTAGATGGCCCACTCTTTTCACTAGGTTACCAAGTTCACAATCATTCAAGGCATTATTCACCAGTAGGACAAACACAAAGTCACTATGAACAATATTAATATAATGGCTTTCATTACACAAGTTCAAAGGACCATGTTCAATATCAAGACCACCATTACAAGTATCAACACTAACTTGAAAGTTTTCATTCTTACTATTCTTATATTCAAGTAGAGAGATAATCTTAGGTGTACATGGTTTACTATACATATCAAGAGAGATAACAAGAGAAGAAACATGCATACCTATATCAAGGATTTCTGAAACCTCTACATAATGAATCACAATGCAGCAACTTAAGCTCAAGGTAGCACAGGGAATAGCATCATTACCTCGATTTGGACTAGGACAGTTCACTTTTTTGAAGCTTTCGGCCAAGGGTGTTTTGAGGCCACTTTCATGTGTGATTTCTTATGATGCTCCTTTGAGATAATTCATGAGCTTGAACCTGCAAATAAGGAGTATCAAGGCTAGGTAAAATGCTAGCCTTTGGGTTGAGAACAAAGTTGTTTTCCCCTTTCCTTTCTCAAAATCCGAAACTTCCCCTCCCTTTTAGTTCTTTTTTTTCTCATCCAACTTCTTGGCTTTCTCTTGGATTTCATTCACACTAGATGGTGGAAGAGGAAGAAGAGTGAATCTTCGACCACCATGCTTAAAGGTTTACTTATTAGCCCTCCCATCATGCATAGTGTGTCTATCAAATTGCCAAGGTCTTCCTAATAAGATGTGACATGCATGCATAGGAATTACATCACACTATTCATCATCATAATTCCCTATTTTGAATCTAATCACACATTGTCGTTTGACCTTTAATGCACCATACTTGTTTAACCATTAAAGCTTGTATAGGTTCGGGTGAGGGATAGTGGGTAGCTTTAAGTGATCAACTAAAGTAACACTAGCAATGTTCACACCACTCCCACTATCTATAATCATGGAACTCACACTTCCTTTAATAAGGCACTTGGTATGAAAGAGGTTCTCTCTTTGATCATCCAAGACCTTACTAAATAAATTTCTCCAAACTACATAACTAGGGACATCACATTCCCCTTCTGATACAATGCTAAGTGTGTATCAAGAGATTCCAACCAACACAAGAACAACAAGATGAACAACAAAGTGCTAGTGAAACAAAAATGGCCACACACGGCTTCACTAGGCTTGCAACACTTGTTTGAACTAGAAAAGTGAGTTTAACAACAAGAATAACAAAGACAATATTGCTAGTGAATCGAAAGAGCCCACACGGCTTCACTAGACTTTTATATTCAACAACACAATGTTACCAAGATTTACAAAGAAAGAGATAGAAACTTAACACACAAGATAGAAACTTAACACACAATATTCATTAATCTAAGAACCCTAACAAGAGAAAGAACCCTAAGACTAATAAATATCAATAGCAAGTTCTTACTTGGACCAAGAGGAACTCAAAGAACCTCAAGAACCTATTTTCTAGCCAAGATACAACACTAGTATCACTCTACTAGTGAGAATTTAGTTTTTGGCCTCTCCAAATGATGAGAAAGAGAAGTAAAAAATTTACAAGTCTTTGTTTCTTGAATAATAGGATGAACTAAAGCAAGACTAGCCCTATTACATGGCTTATATAGTCACTTAGAAAGGAGGGACAAAGACCAAATTACCCTTGGCATTTAAGTGGGTGGGTTTGGGGTGTCTTGGTTGGCCTCTTTACATTTTATTAAATATAGGCCCTTAGATGGGCTCACAAGGGCCTCACACATGGCCAAGAATGTGAACAAGGCTTGGAGCCATTGCAACTCACGTGCTTGGCTTCGTGTGAAAGGTCTTGAGCTAGGAATTCCCGTATCATCCTCTCCATCTTGAAGGGAATTTGTCCTCAAATTTGGATCATTGCCATCCTCCACCGTTTCCACCTGAGAGTGATCACACACGTTGAAAGTGTTGTGCACTTGATATTCCGGGGGTAGATCAATCTTGTAGGCATTGTCATGATCCTTTCTAATACTTAGAATGGGCTATCACCCCGTGGTATCAACTTAACATTCCTTTGAGACGGGAATCTATCCTTCCTTAGGTGCACCCACACCCAATCTCCCAGTTCAAGAATGAGCTTTCTTCTTCCTTTGTTGGCTTGCCTCGCAACTTCTTGGTCTTTCTTCTCCAACCTCAACCTCACCTTCTAATGTAGCTTTTTCATGGCCTCGGCCCATTTGCTTCCATCTAAGATTATCACAAGATCACTTGGCAAAGGGGTTAAATCCAAATGGGTGAGGGGGTTGATGTCGTATACACACTCAAAGGGTGTCATCCCTGTGCTCGAGTATATAACACGATTATAAGCAAACTCAATCAACGGTATGTGCTCCTCCCAAGAAGTCATTTTTCCTTTAACCATGGACCGTAGCATAGACCCTAAGGTCCTATTTACTACGTCTGTTTGGCCATCAGTTTGTGGGTGGCATGAAGTCGAAAACAACAACTTAGTATTGAGTCTACCCCACATGGACTTCCAAAAGTGGCTTAGGAATTTAGAATCCCTATCACTCACTATGGTCCTCAGAACACCATGAAGTTTTACAACATTATCAATAAACAAAGAGGCTACGCTACGTGCATCATCACATTTAGAATAAGGAATAAAGTGAGCCATCTTGGAAAACCAATCCACCACGACAAAAATACTATCCCGCCCCCTTCTAGTCCTCGGCAATCCCAACACAAAGTCCATTGATATGTCAAGCCAAGGACGCAAAGGGGTGGACAATGGGGTGTACAACCCGTGGGGTTGGAGCCGTGACTTGGCTCCTTTACACTCAACACATTGGCCGCAAATCCGGGCCACATACTTGTGCATTCTAGGCTAATAAAATTGTTCTTCCAAAATTTTGAGGGTCTTCTCGACCCTAAAATGGCCCATTAGACCGCCATTGTGTGCTTCCCTCACAAACAATTCTCTTCACCAACTTGAGAGAACATACAATCATCTACCTTTAAACAAGTATCCATCTAATTTGGTATAGGGATGGGAACCCCTATCCGTAACCCAGCTATCCCTTTCCAACTCTTTACTTTCCCTATAGATAGGAGCGAAGTAAGGGTCCTCGGGATATAAAGACTTGAGGCTTTTAAACCCCATCAACTTAGATGACAAAGTAGACACAAGCACATGTTTTCGGGACAAAGCATCAGCAACCACATTGTCTTTACCCTTCTTGTATTGAATAACATAAGGGAAAGTTTCAAGAAATTCAATCCATTTGACATGCCGCCGGTTAAGCTTGTCTTGTACCCATAGATGCTTCAAGGATTCATGATCCATTCGGATCACGAATTCTGTAGACTACAAATAATGTTGCCAAGTGGCCAAGGCTCTAATCAAGGCATACAACTCTAAATCGTATGTAGAGTAGTTTAGAGTTGCACCTTTGAGCTTTTCGCTAAAGTAGGCAATAGGCTTCAATTCTTGCATTAAAACCGCGCCTATGCCGACTTTGCTTGCATCACATTCAACCTTAAAAGTCTTGTCAAAATTTGGCAATTGTAGCAATGGGGCCGAGATGAGCATAGCTTTCAAGTCCTCGAAGGCCTTAGCTTGTTCATCTCCCCACTTGAAAGGCCAATCCTTTTTAATCACTTCGGTCAAGGGGGCGGCAATAGTGCTAAATCCTTTGACAAAACGTCTATAGAAACTAGCCAACCCATGAAAGCTTCTCACTTCACCTACGGTTTTGGGAGTTGTCCAATTTTTAATGCGTCAATCTTAGATTCATCCACTTCGACCCCTCTTGAGCTCACCAAAACCCAAGAAATACAACCTCATGGACACCAAAAGAACACTTTTCTAGATTAGCATATAACTTCTCCTTTCGGAAGACATCAAACACATATTGTAAATGCTTTACATGCTCATCTAAGGACTTACTATACACCAATACATCATCAAAATAAACAACAACAAATTTTTCGATAAATGGCTTCATCATATGATTCATTAGCCTCATGAAAGTACTTAGAGAATTTGTTAGGCTGAATGGCATAATCATCCATTCATAGAAACTGAATTTGGTCTTGAGGGCAGTTTTCCATTCATTACCCGGTTGCATACGAATTTGGTGATAGCCACTCCTCAAATTAGTTTTAGAAAACAAACACGAACCACTCAATTCATCAAGCATATCATCTAACCTAGGAATAGAGTGACGATATTTTACAGTTATCTTGTTGATATATTGGCAATCAATGTACATATGCTAAGTCCCATCTTTCTTGGGAACTAGTAGCACCGGAACCGCACAAGGGCTCATACTCTCCTTGATATATCCTTTGTTGAGAAGTTCCTCAACTTGGTGTTACAATTCCTTAGTATCCATTGAGTTGCTCCTATAAGCCGGTTTGTTGGGCAATTGTGAACCCGGCACAAAATCTATTTGGTGCTTAATTCCCCAAAGTGGGGGCAATCCTTGCGGTAATTCCTTTGGGAAGACATCCTCATAATCCTGCAAAACATGAGAAATAGGAGGAGAAATAGAAATGTTAGTGGCGTTAGTGTTAAAACAATGAGCCGAGGAGCATCGGAGTGTCCGCATCATGATTCACAAATAATTCTTTCCTCCTAGCCATCATCACCATACTTCCTTGCCCCTTAGAAATTATGATCCCCTCGGTTTCCCCTACTCCCTCACTCTCGGCCTTCTTTCCCTTTTCCCCCAATTCCCATATCTTTTGGTATAATTATTCACTTGGGAAGGCAATAATGGATGAAGAGTGACCTTTCAACCATCCTTCTCAAGTGTATATTGATTGTACCTTCCATCATGTTTGGTCGATCTATCGTATTGCCAAGGCCTTCCTAAAAACAAGTGACAAGCTTGCATTGGTATCACATCACAAAGCACCTAGTCATGGTAGTTGGCTACCTTAAAACGTATCACACATTGCCTTGTGACCTTTAACTCACCGCATTCATTCAACTATTGCAACTTGTAAGGACTAGTGTGAGGCGTAGTCGGTAATTTTAAGAAGTTCACCATTGGAACACTAACCACATTCGCACAACTTCCACTATCTATCACCATAATACACATACTTTCTTTCACAAGATATTTAGTATGGAATAAATTCTCCCATTGGCTAGGGTCATCTATCACCTTACTAATCATGGCATGCCTCACTACAAAGTTTGGAACCACGCACTCTCTTTTTTGTGGATAAGCATCCTTACAATCATCATCATCATATGGCTCATTTTTGAGTTTCTCTCCATCTTGAGGCTCGGCCTCATTCTCTTCTTTTTCAAGACCCACTTCCTGACCAAGGTAATACAATCTCCCTTCCCTTAGGATCACATTGCACCATCTTGGACATTCATTGGATTTATGTCCCCAACCTTGGCACTTGAAACATTGGAACCCTTTAGGATTAGAATACTTGTGAGCTTCTTGCCGGGGAGGACATTTATGGACTGTTTTAGGCTCGGACAGCCTTGTAGTGGCGGGTTGGTCCTTGTTTTTGGTCCAACCCGAAGATGGTTGAACCATATCTTTGCTCCTTGGCCAACCTGAGGTTGATGGTCCCTTTGCCTTGAACGACGACCTCTCTTTAAGCTCCCTTTCAATCTCAAGACCCACTTGGAAAATCCCTTCAACTGTATCAAACTTGTGAAGCGTCAAATGAGTGGAGATCTCTTTGTTCAACCCACACTTGAGACACTTTATCACATGCCGACTCCCAAGCAAGATACACCTTGGGGTCACTTTCACCCTTAAAGATAAGTAGGCTCAATTTGATGGTATTGATGCCTATGTCTCTCTCTAGGTGTCGGTTTCCCCTTCTCTATACCCTCTGTATCTCTTTGGATCCACGCGACCTCCTCTCATCTCTTCCTCCCTCATGTAGGCATCGTCAAAGGCTCCATACCCTTCATAATCCTCTCTGCCATATTCCTCAAGGTGGACGGAATGATTTTAGACATTTGGAACTTGATTCGGAGGAATTGGATTTTGTGGAGGTGGTGGTCTTTGGTTTAGTGGAGCTTGGACGGGGGTTTCGGATTTTGTGGAGGCATTTGACGTCTGAGTACCTCTTACAGAACTTGAGACATTTGGGAATGGGTTGGTCTATTGGAGTCTCGGTTTTGAGGGTTATAAGTGGTTTGGCTTGCGGCATTTAGTAGAGCTAGTGAAGGATTTGGCAATTGTGGCCATGTTTTGGGAGTAACGGTGGCGGAGAAATTTCTATCATGTCCACTTGACGAAACATGTCGAGGAGTAGAAGGACGAGAGTTCCTTTGACTCTCTACTTGTTCTAACCTCCCACTAATAGTTGTCACTTCTCCCCTTATGGCTCCCACTTCCGTACTCAACCTTTCAAGAGCTCGGGTTATAGCCTCAAGAGTGACCCTCATATTCTCTATTTCATTAGAATCCACGGTTTGAGACGTGGTTCCCTCCATTATTAAGGTATCACCTACACAAGCAACAAATAATTTATTTTAAAATCCCTCTCCTCACTCACACTCACTTGGTTCACTCACACTCAAGTTCCACAAGAGTTGTAGATTGGCTAGGAACCCATGAATCTGTAAGGTATGAGTATGCTCTTACCCGGATGGATTCTTGTTTGAAACTCAAAGAATTCTCGTCGGACTAGAGCCAAGAGTTACAACGTATTCAAACGACAAAAGCACACAAACAAACGTTGACACAAACACAAGGCTTTAAGTGACTAATTGACAAGCTAGTAGGAATGTACTAGTTTGTTAATTAGTTCTCAAGTCAATTAGAGGAAACTAGGAATCAATAATTAGAAACTAGAACATCCAAATTTGAGCTTAATTATCACGTAAACAGTAACTAGGGTGACATGGCAGCATGTCAATGGCTGCGGGTCCACATAAATAGTTCATCAACTTGAAGTCTTAGTCCCCTTAGATCTTTTGTAATGGATGAATTGTTATTGGGATAGAAAACATAAAGTGTTCTAACATTTTTCAGACCCCCTTTTTTTTTTCTTTTTATTTTTCAAACTCAAAAGGTGATGTTTGACCTCACTAGTCCCACAAGACAAGGTTCCTTATTTTAAGGAAAAGTGGTTGTCAAGTCTTGAAAAGGTGATGTTGGCAAGTCTTCTCACAAATAATTTTCAATTTTGTCTTACAACCTTTTTGGATCTATTTATCTTTATAGAAGTTAAGACATAAGATGAGGAGAAGTTTAGGATGAACACAACATCAACACCTTCAAGAACACAACAAGAATACACCACAATGGTCACTTCCAAGGTTTTTTTTTTCACAACACAATTCTCTTTTTCATTAAGATCAACTTTAGATTTAGACACCTTTTGTGTTGATGAGAAATAAACCAACACAAGAAACAACTAAATAAGTAAAACTTTTATAGATCTACAACCAATTTTTTTACCAAAATGTTCAAGAACATACTTTTTGGTAAGAGCTTTCCAAGATTGTTTTTGTAAGAACAAAACCTAGACTTTAGCTTTGATACCAAATGATACAATGCTAAGTGTGTATCAAGAGATTCCAACCAACACAAGAACAACAAGATGAACAACAAAGGGTTAGTGAATCGAAAATGGCCACACACGGCTTCACTAGACTTGCAACACTTGTTTGAACTAGAAAAGTGAGTTTAACAACAAGAACAACAAAGACAATATTGCTAGTGAATTGAAAGATCCCCACACGGCTTCACTAGACTTTTATATTCAACAACACAATGTTAACAAGATTTACAAGGAAAGAGATAGAAACTTGACACACAATATTCATTAATCTAAGAACCCTAACAAGAGAAAGGACCTTTTAAGACTCATAAATATCAATACCAAGTTCTTACTTGGACCAAGAGGAACTCAAAGAACCTCAAGAACCTAGTTTCTAGCCAAGATACAACACTAGTATCACTCTACTAGTGAGAATTTAGTTTTGGCCTCTTCAAATGATGAGAAAGAGAAGTAAAAAATTTATAAGTCTTTGTTTCTTAAATAATAGGAATGAACTTTGCAAGACTAGCCCTATTACATGGCTTATATAGTCACTTAGAAAGGAGGGACAAATACTAAATTATCCTTGGCATTTAAGTGGGTGGATTTGAGTGTCTTGGTGGGCCTCTTTATATTTTATTAAATATAGGCCCTTAGATGGGCTCACAAGGGCCTCACACATGGCCAAGAATATGAACAAGGCTTGGAGTTAGATTCGTGTGAAAGGCTCGAGCTTGGAATTCCCGTATCACCTTCGCAAGGCAACACATCTTCCTCACTCCTTCTCTTTTAGATTCAAATTCTATGCACTCTCCATCTTGAGAGTTATCATCATTCCCCTCAGTTTCTAATTAAACCTCTTCACCAAGATAATACAACCTACCATCCCTTAGGATCATATTTGTACGAGTAGCACACTCGCTTGCCTCGTGACCCCATCCTTGACACTTGAAACATTGAAGACCTTTTGGATTAGGAGAAAGTGCATTCGGCTTTACCTCCAATTTTGGAGGTTTATATGACACTTGCTTATTTGAGATTTGAGAAGAAGGAGAAGATGAAGAAGATTTGTTCTTGTTCCAATCCGAAGTCAAAGGACTTACCTATTTGTTTTTTGTCAAACCCAAACCTTATTGAATTTTAAGCTTGTAAGCCGACCTCTCTTTGTTCTCCTTTTCAATCTCCAAGGATGCTTGGAAGACTTCAACCACGGTTTCAAACTTGTGAAGAGTCAAACGGGAGGATATTCCTTTGTTCAACCCAACCTTAAAGCGAATAACATCATGTTGCACTTGTTCATCTCTATGATCAAGCTTCAAAATGAGTTGCTGAAATTCTTCATAATAAGCCATGATGCTCTAGCTTCCTTGCTTTAGCTTGGCAAGAAGATCATGCCTATATTGTTCTGGGACATACCACTATCTCATTACTCTTTTCAAGCCTTCCCCAAGGGGGTGGTTAGCCACCAATCAAGACATTCCCGAACCTCTTACTGTAATCCCACCAAGTATTAGCATAACCCTCAAAATTTGCAATGGCATAACAACTTTTCTTCTCCTCGGTTAAGTCATTCACTTGGAACAACTTTTTACAAGAAGATTCCCAAGCTAAGTACACCTCGGGGTCACTTTCTCCCTTGAAGACCGGAATGCCAACTTTGATAGAGTTGATGCTAATGTCTTGGTTTCTTTGATAATTCCCTCGGAATCTACCACCATAAGGTCCCCTTTGCTCATATCCTCCTCTCTCTTCTTCATTAAACCAATGATCACCATGAGGAACTTCATAAACTTCATACTCCCCTCTACCATAATCCTCAATTTGGATGGGTGGGTTTTGGATTTGAGTCCTTTGGGGAAGTAGGTATGGTCTTTGGTTATTTGGTATTTGAACTTGTGGTATTGGAGGTGGTGGATGGTAAGGTATTTGGTCCATGGGATTTGGTGGTGAAGTTTGAGTTCCAAGTCCCTCTTGTTGGACTTGGTTCATTTGGGGATATAGTGGCCTTTGTAAGGTTCGGTTAGGAGAGATTTGGGGTTGGTTTAGTGGCTGGTTTTATGGAACTCGTGGAGGGTTAAGAATTTGGTGAAGATTTTTGGGAGTTATAGTCATGGAAGAGTTATTGTCTTGGACACTAGAGGATGCATGGTAGGGATTAGGAGTAGAAGATCGTGAGTTCCTCCTACTTTCAACTCAATCAAGCCTTTCACTAAAAGTTGAAATTTCACCCTTCATAGTCTCCATTTCACTTCTTAAGGCATCATGACTATCTTCCATTTTTCGGGCCAAGGCATAATGGTTACTCTTTATGTCTCGGCCCAAGGCGTCAATTTGAGCGATCAAGGCTCCAATAGCATCATTTCCCAAAGATTGGGAAGTAGTACCCCCGGATTCCATGGAAAATATACCTAAAAAATGCAAAAAAACAGCAAGCAAAACAACCTACAAAACAAACAAACAAGTTAGTTCAAAAGCCTCACTTCACTCAGTTCAAAAGCCTCACTTCACTCACACTCAACCTCACCTCTCACTTGGTTTCACAAGTGTTGGAGAATCGGCAATACTTGGCAAGTTACTTGAGAGGTGAGAAGCTTTAGATAGGAATTGATTTTGGATTGATACGACTCAAATAAAGTGATGCACTTGAACCAGTAAAAATACTATGAATTTAAAAATGAGAAAAGCACACAAAAAAATCGAAAACGCAAAACAAACGGACTTTAATCTAATTACCAAACTAGTAGGTGATTACTAGCTTACTAATTAGGGATAGAATTGACTTACAAGAAACTAGAATCAAGAAACTAGAAACTAGAAAAATCTAAGTTTAGAGTCGAACTTTGGTTGAGCACAAGTGATGACGTGGCACTACTGGTTGGTTGTCATTTTCGATTTTTCAAATTTTCCAAAGACTTTTTTTGGCCAAACACTTCTTAGGGAAGATGAATTTCGGTTTTGAGGGGTGCAAAGATGCAATTTAGAACTCTTGCATGCCTCCAAATGAAAATGGAATGAAATGGTCCCTCCCCTTAGTAGTTACACTTATACTTTGTTTGTCCCTTTGTCCCCTTCTTTTGGAAGAATGGAATATTCTTTGAATATGCTTTTGAACAAATAAATTTTTCTCCCTCTTTCTTTCCTCTTTAGGATCAAACAACACATTTGAATATTCTTCTTCACTAAGATATGAAGATCAAGGATGAACAAAAAGAATATTCAAGTGTTGATCAAGTTTGACCAACAAGCAAATGAATTCCAAATCTGAATTTTTTTAAGCTATAGGTTCCTTAGCCTAAAACAACTTCGACCAACCAAAAATCAGTCACAAATCAAGCCTAAATCACCAAGACAAAATCGTGTATAGCTCAAAAAGCTTTAAAAACTCCATAGCCATGGTGGATCTAAGCTCAAACTCAACCAAACTTCAATTTAAAAGTAGATCTAGACTCCCTAGGTGTTAGAGAACAAGAATCTAACACAAGAATCCTTCTAAACAAAGTAAAAACTTGTAGATCTAAGACCTAAATTTCGGATCTAACACAAGACCAAACTAGACGCCTTTTTTTTTTGTATTTTCTGATTTTTGACTCTTTTTTGTTGAGATTTTCTATATAGGAACACTAAAACCAAGGATTAGTGTTGTGAGAACAGCCCTAATCAAGGCTTTGATAACAAATGATACCCCAAGAAACTAAGATTCACAAAAAAATGGGGTATCAACGTGCAATTTCCAGCAAGCAACACAAAGAAAAACAACACACAAGAAAGGGAGAAGAAGGAGAAGAATGCATAAATTGAAAAGATAGTAGGGTGACCCTTACTTCCACAAATGAATAGCACTAAAGGGGTATAAAACCCTCAAACACACATCATCATGAAGGTTCGAACCACACTCTTAGGTGATCTAAAGGAAACACTCTTCCTCAAAGAACCACCTTTCTTGCCAAATGTTCCAAGACAAGTGAAACCCTAACTTCAAGTGTCAAGGACCTCAATTTCGATTTTACCTATTACCTACAAGACTAAAAACTACAATATAGGAGTAATATTCAATTTCATCAAAAGTCTAATGAGAAAAGAAAGTAAAATAACTATTTATATTATTACATGCCAAAGGACAAAAATGCCCTTAATGAGGCCCTAAAAGAGGCTCTTATGGAGTGTGAAATTTAGGTGTGAAAAGTCCACCATACCCCTCCCAATAGACTCCCATAGGTGTAGAAGAGTAGTTCTTTCAATGCACTTCTTCAAAAATCAGCAAGTAACCTCCCTTGATCGGATGCATTACACCTTCACACACCTTCAATTGCTTAATCAATGATTGAAGTTGTGGCAATTCCTTATGCTTATATCAAAGTACGTAAGCACAAGTTGATCCTTTAGATGACAAAATTGTTTCTTCTCATAAGAATGATTTGTGTCCATCGTGCCAGCACTTATAACTTGAATCAGTCCTATTTTTAAGTGATAAGAGTAGTCACATAATAGTAGACCCTTGTGAAAACCAAGGTGAGTCTATGTTGGCATGTGAATTGCCAATAACTGTGAGGGTGTGTATGATGATCTTGAGAATGAATGTGATTCTTTGAGCATGTTGTGTGATGAAAGTCTTATTTATAGCCTTGCTCATAGAAACCATGGAAATGAACAATTGGGTAAGGGTCGATACAAGCATGAAGAGAACAAAGAGTACAAGGTAATTTAGTTAAAGGTTCAAGTTCCAAATTGAAGACCCTTTTGGAGGTTTTTCAAGCCTTGTTCATGCAAATAAGAGCTTATGAGAGCATGATGCCTTTAACCTAGGGAGTGTAATTGCTAAAACGTGAAGAAGATCTTTAATACACTCCAAGGAATCCTTGAATACACTCCAAAGGAACCTCAAATTACGGATATTATGGTCTTTTAAGACTCCCTTTTTACAATCCAAAGAGGCAGCCTTCATTAAGGGTATTTTCGACATTGTCTTGTAATAGTATAAATAGACCTTTAGCTTCCATTTTTTTGATAAGCTTGGATAAATATTGAAAGAATACTCTCTCCATAGCCACTTGGAAGATACCATCAATGATTTCAAACTTGTGAAGAGTCAAACGGGAAGATATGTCCTTGTTCAACCCAAAATTGAAGCGAATGACATCATGTTATACTTGTTCACCCCTATGGTCAAGATTCAAGACAAGTTGTTGGAATTCATCATAATATGCCATGACACTTTTGCTACCTTGACTTAAGTTGTAAATCTTGGCAAGGAGCTCATGTCTATAATGCTTCGGTACTTCTCTCTCTCTCATTAATCTCTTTAACATCTCCCAAGGAGGTGATTTGTGATACCCCGTACATTGCATGTACTTTCCCTATTTATTGGTAACAGATGAGATTTGTTATGTAAGTATTAATGGTGTAGGTAAAATTATAGATGTTACCCGTACGTTTTTATGCGACACGATCAAGTTAACATCAATACAACTATTTAAACTAGGGATTGTAAGCTGGTATTTGGATCTAAAGTTTAAAGTGGACCAAGTGTGTTCAAGTTGAAAGTTAGATTAAAGGAATTAGATGCTGGAAATGGAATGAAATATTAAGGTGCTTGCTTGACTTAATTAAGCTAGAAGGTGAGTCACCTACTTAAGCTTTATAGATCAAATTAATGGACCAATGGCTATGGACCAGATTTGGACATAAACTAATGTACTCATTTGGGCCAAATTGAGAAAAGGCCCAACACTTAAATCTACCAAAGGCCCAAGTTAATTGAGCCCAAAATAATAATTTAAGCAAGTAGGTGCATCACCTTCTTTGAAATTTTGAGCAGCTTGAATCCATAACTAGGTGCATCACCTAATTGACTAATTTGTGGCTGGAAATGAGGTCATAATAAGGGCTCAATATACGATCAATATAGCTGGCCATTTTTCTCATTTTAACCATAATATTCCCTTTTAAATTGAAGCTTTCTCCCTTTCTTAACAAGGATAACAACAACAGCCCTAAAATTTCTTGAAGAAACCCTCATCTATGTAAGCTAAGGTAAGTGAAAACACTCAAGTTTTAGCTTAATTATCTCACGGAAGATTAGGAAAACATGCTATAGGTGTCTAATTATAAATACATGGCAGAATATAGAATAGCTACTTGCTCACTTTTTCTTTGTTATTAAGAGATCTCTTTTCTTCTTTGGTTTAAAGTGTGAAAGAAAGTGAAAGTTGAAGTTCTTGAGGAGTTCAAATTTAAGTATAAGTTGTAGAATTAAGGTAAGGTGACTGCTCCATTTTGTACTCCTTATATATAAATTTGAGAGAGAATTATGAATGTGTTGTTATTGAGAACTCAAGAGATGATGAGTTCAATAAGTGATTGCTACAATAAAAGGGATTTGGGACTGTTTTATGGACTGTTTTGTATGTATATATTATCGGTTGTTAGGTTGATGTTGGAGAAAGGTTTGATTAGTTTGTAATGAAATATAGAAGAAAGGTATGGTGGTACACCACTGAACTAATTATTGCATTTGTTTACTGCCCAATCTATTTTACGTATTGTTTGGAATGTGTAATGAAGCCAAGGTGGTTTCGGTGAACCTTATAAGGACATTATGTGGGTGTAATTGGAAGAGAAAAAGGTTAAAATAACACCCTTAATTGATAGATTAAGAGCTTACTGTCCGGTTACTATTTTGGTGAAGTTAAATAACCCAAACATGTCGGTTGGTTGCTAATATTAGTTTACCATATCTTCTATTATAGATAAGTAATCTGAAAGGCGGGAAGTCAAGTTTGGTTAATTTCGGAGTTTTATAATCAGGTATGTAAGGCATACTCTATTTTGCACTCTTTGGCATGAAATCAGACATTTGGTCCATCAAGTAAGCTTCCAAAGTTATCCTATAACAAGTGATACATAATGGCAGTATTGTCACACCTCAATCCTATTGGGGTGGACAGGCACCCATAACCATAAAGGCCCAAGAGAACCAATTCATAACCTTGTATTTCCCATGCATGTAACTATGAAAAACAAATGTTCTGACAAACATGATATTATGTATCGATGTAAATAATTACACATGCAAGCACAAACTGATATATACAACACTTGGCCGTTGGGGCCACCATGTCTAGAAACAAGACACTACCATAACTTTACATTAGTCTACAAAGCCTCTAAAAGATACATAGACTTAGTTAGGGTAGGGACAAACCCCCTCCCCCCTGCCCTACTCTTAACCTACCGCACAATACCAAAATATATGAAACAGACTCGAAAAGCCCCGAATCAACCTGGAGCTCACCAATATGCAGGAATAGCCTGCACTCCTACGAGTAGGGTGTATGAGATGAAGTACCTGTGCCTACAACATGAAATACAGGTCCCCATAAGGGACATCAGTACGAAAATATGTACTAAATATGTAAGGCTAAAGGTAACAACACACGATACAAGAGCTCAATAGAAATCAGATACAAGTGCATAAGTAGTACTAGTAGACCACCTTTATATATATATTTGTGGGACTACATACATTATGTTCCTTTCTTCATTTTTACCTTTCTTACCTCATAATCTTTGTAAGCCATATGTAATGCAAATGACTAACTGATCAGTGGTAAATAGATAAATTAGGATCGACCCATGGTAGGCTTATGCCCCTAAGCTTCCACCTACATATAAAGATTGGGATCGGCCCATGCTAGGCTTATGCCCCTGAGCTGCTACCCACATATCAAGGTATCGAGATTGGCCCATGCTAGGCTTATGACTCTCAGCTGTCTCTCTTTTTACAGATTTACGTTACTTAGTTTATTTAGCCTTTGAGATTGTTATTTTGGTGGTCATACCATTATGGTACCTTGAAATAATAACCTTCTACTAAGAGACATGTAAATAGGCACTCAATGCAACATAAATGAAGTAGAGAGCTATTGGCACACCAATGAAGTGTTTAGGAGCTATAACACATGGGTCTTAATTGAGTAAATGGAGAACTTCTGAAATTTTCAAATGAAGATAGATGTGCAGGTTTAATAATAAACATGTATTGAGGTGTTTTGATATGTTAAAGAGTGGGAACAAGGTCGTTGGCTTCTTGGTATACAATACACTGCTATTATGTGTCACTTGTTACAGGACAACCTTGGAAACTTATTTGGTGGAACAAATGTTCGATTTCATGCCAAAGAGTACAAAATGGAGTATGCCTTACATACCTGGTTATATAGCTCCGAAACTAACCTGACTTGACTTCTCGCCTTTTATATTACTTATCTACAATAAAATATATGGTAAACTAGTATTAGCAACCAACCAACACATTTAGGTTACTTAACTTCACCAAAATAGTAACCGAGCAGTAAACACGTAATCTGTCCATCAAGGGCGTTATCTTAACCCTTTTCTCCTCCCATTACACCCACAAACAACACACAAAAACACATTGGGCAGTAAGCAAGGGAAACAATTAGTTCGGTGGTGTACCACTACATCTTTCTTCTATATTTCATTACAAACTAATCACACCCTTCTCCAACATCAACATGGAAGCCCAAACATGAACATACAAAACAGTCCCAAATCACTCTTATTGTAGCAGTCCATTATTGAACTCATCATCTCTAGAATTCTCAATAACAACATATCCATAACTCTCTTTCAAACTCATATACAAGGAGAACAAAATGGAGCAGTCACCTTACCTCAATTCTGCAACTTATTCCTTTAATTGAACTCTTCAAGAACTTGAACGTTCCTTCACACTTTAAACCAAAGAAAAAAAAAAGAAGTTCTTTAACACCAAAGAAAAGTGAGCAGATTGCTTGTTATATATTCTACCATATATTTACAATTAAGAGCAACATCTTGTCATAATCTTCCATGAGATAATTAAACAAAAACTAAAGGGTTTTCACTTACCTTGGGCTGCAAAAGTAAGGCTTTCTTCAAGAACCCTAAAAGGAGTTTTAGGGCTGCTGTTCTTAACCTTTGTTAAAAAAGAGAGAAAACTTAAGTTTAAAAGGGTGAAATTGTGTTCAAAATGAATAGAATTGCCAGCAATATTGAGCTTATATTGGGCCCTCTAGAACCTCTCTTATTGACCTCATTTTCAGCCACAAATTAGCCAAAGTAGGTGATGCACCTACTTAAGGGTCCAAGCTGCCGAAACTTCAAAGTAGGTGATGCACCTACTTGCTTAATTTCTTGTTGGGCTCAATTATATTTGGACCTTGGCAGATTGTGTGTGTTGGGCCATATACCCATTTTATTTCTCTTCTATTCAATTTGAGCCCAAATGAGTACATTACATTAGAATTGGCTCAAATATGGTCCATAGCCCTATGTCCATTAATTTGGTCCAAATAATTCAAGTAGGTGACTCACCTACTAGCTTAATTAAGTCAAGCAAGCACCTCAATATTTTGTTCCATTTTCAGCTCCTAATCCCTTTAATCTAACCTTAAACTTATACACACTTTGTCACTTTAAACTTCCAATTCAAATACTAGCTTACAATCTCAAGTTTAAATAGTAGTATCGACGTTAACTTGGTTGCATCACATAAAAACTGCACGGGCAGCATATATAATTCTATCTATGCCATTAATACTTGCATAACAAACCTCAACCGTTACCTATCCTATGAAACCATACCAGGTTCCATATAATTAGAATAAGTACAAGCAAAATGCGGGATGTTACAAGTGTATTATATACCATGTAGTCTATGACCTTGTTCCCACTCTCTAACATGTTAAAACACCTCAATACATGCTTATTATTAAAACTGCACGTCTATTTTCACTAGAGAATTTTAGGAGTTCTTCGTTAATAAGACCAATGTGTTATTTTCAGCTCCTAAACACTTCATTTGTGTGCCAACAGCTCCGTACCTCATTGTTGTTGCATTAAGTGCCCATTTACATATCTCTTATTGGTAGATTACTATTTCAAATTACCATAATGTTATGACCACTGAAGTAACAATCTCAAAGGTTAAACAAACTAAGTAATGCAATTCTATAAAACGAGTGGCAGCTCAGGAGTATAAGCCTAGCATGGGCCGATCTCGATACCTTTATATGTGGGTGGCAGCTCAGGGGCATAAGCCTAGCATGGGACAATCCCAACATTTATTTATGGGTGGTAGCTTAGGGGCGTAAGCCTAGCATGGGCCGATCCCAATTTGTCTATTTACCAATGATTAGATGGTCATTTGTATTATATGACTTACAAAGATTATGGAGTAAAAAATGTAAAATGAAGAAAGGAATGTAATGTACTTGATCCTACAAATAAATAAAGGTGGTCTACTAGCACTATTTATTCATTGATATCTTATTTCTATTGCGCTTTTGTTTCATGTGTAACAACCTTCATCCTTACATATTCAATACATATTTTTGTACTGACGTCCCTCATGGAGGACCTGTAATTCATGCTGCAGGAATAGGTGCTTCAGCTAATACACCTCACTAGTAGAAGCACAGGCTATTCAGTGACTATTGGTGAGCTCCAGGTTGATTCGGGATATTTTGAATTTTTTCCATATGTTTTGGTATTGTGTAGTAGTCAAGAGTAGGGCAGGAGTTTATCCCGACCCTAGAAGTTAAACATGGTAGTGTTTTATGTTTTAGATGTGGTGGCCCCAACGGCCAAGTGTTGTATATATTATTTTGTGCTTGCCAATGTAGATATTCTCATCAATGCATAATATCATGTTTGTCAGAACCTTTTATTGTCATAGATTCATTTATGAGAAGTACAAGGTTATGGATTAGTTCTGTAACATCCTGTATTTTGCTTGTACTTATTCTAATTATATAAAACCTGGTATGGTATTATAGGATAGGTAACAGGTGAGGTTTGTTATGCAAGTAGTAATGGCATATATATCAGTTTGTGCTTGCATGTGTAATTATTTTCATAGAGACATAATATCATGTTTGTCGGAATATTTAGTTGTCATAGTTACATTCATGGGAAGTACAAGGTTATGAATTGGTTTTCTCAGGCCTTTATGGCTATGGGTGCCTGTCCGCCCCAATGAGATTGAGACATGAAAGGTTCTCTCAGGCCTTTATAGCTACGGGTGCCTGTCCGCCCCAATAGGATTTGAGGCATGATAAAAGTGGTATCAGAGAAGGTTTTCCTAGGAAGTCTACAAAGTCGTCTCTAAATAGAGTCTTGCTTATGGGTGTCTTGTGCACCACATCTATAAAAAAGATGCTACAAACATTTAGGGGTTGTTTCTTTTTTTTTTTCACATTTTAGATCGTGCAATAGAGCCCAAGTCGTAGGTAAGTCATATTTAACCACTATACCTATTATTTTTTCTCTCATTCTAGTAAAGATTTTGGTTATAAAAAAGAGTAAGAATACAGGTAAGTGAGTAGATGTGGCTGTCAAAGAAAGGACTAGCAAGTCACCACCTAGACAAGCTTTCCAAAGTGAGGCTCAAGCTGAGTTTATATCACAAACTTCTTCTACTCCTCCATCTCCAGAAGAACTAAGGAGGAGAAGAACCACATCGCGGTGCAATTGTTGGCTCATATAGTTGCTGGAAAAGTTCAAGGACAAACTATTCCAACCACAAGTTCTAGTGGTTCAGATATGGCAGCTAGCCTACAGACATATGATTTTCTTAAATTAGATCATCCCATATTCACCGGATCATATAGCAGCATATAGATTTAAAGGAGAGGCTATATTTTGGTATGAAGACTGTAAATGATATAGGGGTATCGATGCACCTTCAGCTACTTGGAAAGAGTTCAAAGAGGCAATTCTGGATTATTCTCTTCTATTTGAGATTTGAGAGGCCCGTGTAGATCAGTTCCTGAATCTTTGCCAAGGGAATATGAGCGTGAGGGAGTACAGCCTCCGGTTTAAGTCTTTGCCAAGGTATGCCCCTAATGTAGTGGCTACTATGGATGATTGAGTTTATCGATATGTGGATAGATTGGACCCATATAGGGTTAGATATTGTACTATTTCTACTTTGAATAAAGACATAGACATAGCAAGGATAAGAGATTTTGCACAAAAAATGGAGGATTAGAGGCAAAGAAGAAGAACACAAGAATTGGAAAGAGGGTATTCTAAAAGGGCCAGATCTACGAGGCATTTCATGGGATCCCAATGTCAATATAGGCCTTATTTTTCTAATAGATCGTCTAGTACATTATAATTTAATCCTATAGCTAGTGCTCCACCACAGTTTCAAAGGTCCAAAAGTAACCAGTTTGGACAAAGAAGTGAGAATCAGAGTTCATGAACAATGGGGTATCAAGAGCAAGGGATTATGAGCCAATTAAGGACCCCTCAACAGCCATGTAAATATTGTGGAAAGTTTTATTTAGGTGCATTCAGTTTGGGACAAATGCCTGCTTTTGGTGTGGGACATTGGGGCATATGATGAGAGAATGCCCACAAAGGAGCATAGGTGGTATGGCACGACATACTAGATCAGCCGTTGCATCATCATAATTGGTGCCTCATTCAGGTAGAGGTGTAGAGACTATACGTCATGGTAGAGGTACGAAAGGAGCAACTAACTCTAGTGGAGTTCAGAATCATATATATGCGTTAGCGGATCAACAAAATTTAGAGGCTTCTCCAGATGTGGTTACAGGTACATTGTCCATCTTTTCACATGATGTATGTGCATTAATAGATCCGGGTTCTACATTATCATATGTCCCTCCATTGGTTGCTGGGAAGTTCAAAAGAACATCAGAATTACTAGTTAAGCCATTTGAAGTATCTATGCCAGTTGGTGAATCTAAAGAGTGTACCAAAATTGTATAATAACTATTTGTGGTAGTGATACAATGGCTGACCTGGTTGAGTTAGAAATGGTAGATTTTGATGCTATAATGGGTATGGTGTCATGTCTCAACTCCTATTGGGGCGGACAGGCACTCATAGCCGTAAAGGCCCGAGAGAACCAATTCAAAAACTTGTACTTCCCATCCATTTAACTATAACAACTAAAGGTTCTGACAAATATGATATTATCTATCGATGAGAATAATTACATATGCAAACATAAACTGATATATATAATACTTGGCCATTGGGGCCACCACATCTAAAGACAAAACACTACCATAACTTTACATTAGTCTTCAAAGCCTCTAAAAGATGCATAAACTTAGTTAGGGTCGGGACAAACTAATACGGGATAAACAAGAGAACACAAAACAACTCCAAAACAGTCCACTAATCTTAAGGATTTGAGGACCCTTTTGAAGACTACTCTCGGATTCGCTATCAACAACACAATAACAAGATAAAGAGGTGTGTTCTCAACACGAAAACAGCCTTACAAAACAAGAAGAAGAACACAACAATATTGTA
Organism: Capsicum annuum; assembly: GCF_002878395.1. Lineage (NCBI taxonomy): Eukaryota > Viridiplantae > Streptophyta > Magnoliopsida > Solanales > Solanaceae > Capsicum > Capsicum annuum. The sequence goes on along the minus strand of NW_025892369.1, from coordinate 83,879 downwards.
AAAAGAACTCACAGATTCCCTAGAAACGAGAACAAACTAGTACAAACGATTACAAGAATAAAAGGAACAAAGGATAGATAGTTAGACCTTGGTTGATATAATCTTAAGAACCCAAGAACTTGGACCCTTAACACTACATGCAACGGTTAACCTAACTTCTACGTTGACACAGGAGGAGCTTTACCTCCTCTAAACACCAACGTCTCAAGCCATGAATGCAATACTAGTGATTCCACAGTAGTATAACCCTAATTTCGGGTTACCTCCTAAAGAGAAGAGAGGACTTGTCTTTCAAAGTGTTATACAACTTACAAATATCGTCAAAGTCTAAGACAAAAATAACCTACAATGTTCTATTTATACTAGGTTACAACTAGGATACAAAATGACCAAAAGGCCCTTTAATGAAAAGCCTCAAACTATCACCTATGGAGTGTAGTGTAGGTTCAGTTTTGGTGTGTGCTTTAGGCCCTATTTTGCATTTTTCTTGCACACTCTAAGCCTCGGGTTCATTACACTTTCACACATCCATCCTCGTGGTCGTACTTGTATCATAAACCCCCGCCCTATCTTGACTATATCAAAATATATGGAATAGACTCGAAAAGCCCCGAATCAACCTGGAGATTACTAATAGTCCCTGAAAACCCTGCGCTCCTACTAATGAGTTGTATGAGCTGAAGTGCCTGTGCCTACAGCATGAAATGTAGGTCCCTCATGAGGGTTGTCAGTACGAAAATATGTACTGAATATGTAAGGCAGAAGGTAACAACACACTTGATACAAAAGCTCAATAAAAATCTGATACAAGTGTATAAGTAGTATTAGTAGACCACCTTTATAAATACTTGTGGGACAATGTACATTACATTCTTTTCTTTGTTTTACCTTCTTACTTCATAATCTTTGTAAGCCATATAATGCAAATGACAAGCTGATCAGTGGTAAATAGATAAAATAGGATCGGCCTATGCTAGGCTTATGCCCCTGAGCTACCACCTACATATAAAGATTGGGATCGGCCCATGCTAGGCTTATGCCCTTGAGCTGCCACCCACAAATAAAGGTATTGAGATTGGCCCATGTTAGGCAAATGCCCCTGAGCTGCCACTCATCATTTTATAGATTTGCATTACATAGTTTATTTAGCCTTTGAGATTGTTACTTTGGTGGTCATCACATTGTGGTACCATAAACCAGTAATACGCTAATAAGAGACATGTAAATAGACACTTAATGCAACAACAATGAGGTAGGAAGCTGTTGGCACACAAATAATGTGTTTAGGAGCTGAAATAATACATGGGTCTTATTTGAACAAAGGGAGAACTCCTGAAATTTTCTAGTGAAGATAGATGCGTAGATTTAATAATAAGCACGTATTGAGGTGTTCTAATGCGTTAGAGAGTGGGAACAAGGTCATTGGATACATGGAGTGTAATGTGCAGCCATTATGTATCACTTTGTTATAGGATAGCCTCGGAAACTTGCTTGATGGAACAATTGTACGATTTCATGCCAAAGAGTGTGAAATAGAGTACGCCTTGCATACCTGGTTATTTGACTCCGAAACTAACCCGACTTGACTTCCCGCCTTTTAGATTACTTATCTACAATAGAATATATGATAAACTAGTATTAGTAACCAATCAACACATTTGAGATACTTAATTTCACCCAAAACAGTAACCGGGCAGCAACTATTAATCTATCAAACAAGGGTGTTATTTTAGCCCTTTTTTTCCTCCAATTACACACCCACATACCATATAGGTTCTTATAAGGTTCACCAAAACCACCTCGACTTCATTACACATTCCAAACAATACGTAAAATAGATTGGGCAGCAAATATTAGTTCGGTGGTGTATCACCACATCTTTCTTCTATAATTCATTACAAACTCATCACACCTTTATCCAACTTCAACCTGGCAGCCCATAACATATACATACAAAACAGTCCCAAATTCCTTTTATTGTAGCAATCAATTATTGAACTCATCATCTCTTGAGTTCTCAATAACAAGACATCTATAATCCCCTCTCAAATTCATATATAAGAAAAACAAAATGGAGAAGTCACCTTACCTCAATTCAACAACTTATTCTTTTAATTGAACTCTTCAAGAGCTTGAACTTTCCTTCACACTTAAACCAAAGAATAAGAAAAAAAGTTCCTCAATAACAAGGAAACGTGAACAAACAGCTTGTTCTATAAACATCCATATACTTATAGTCAAATACTTATAACTTGTTTTCCTAATCTTCCATGAGATAATTAAACAAAACCTTAAGTGTTTTTCACTTACCTTGGGCTACAAAGGTGAGGGTATCTTCAAGAACCCTAGAAGGAAAAATAGGGCTACTGTTCTTGTTGTTTTAGAGAGAGTAGAGAGATTTGCTGAAATATACTCCTTTTTTGTGACTTAAAATTGAAGTAAAATGACCAGCAACTTGGCCTTTTAAAGGCCCTATCTTGTCCACCTTCTTAGCTGCATTCTGGACCATAAAATTGGTCAAATTGGTCCAAGTAGGTGATGTACCTCCTTAAGGGTTCAAGCTGCACGAATTTTCAAAGTAGGTGATGCACCTATTTACTTAAATTCTTATTTTGGGCTTAAATAACTTGGGCCTTTGGCAGATTGGTGTGTTGGGCCACTTATCCATTTTATTTCTCTTTTGTTCAATTTGGCTCAAATGAGTATATTAGCATAGACCCAAATGTGATCCATAGCCATGGGTCCATTAATTTGGTCCAAACAACTTAAGTAGGTGACTCACCTACTAGCTTAAATAAGTCAAGCAAGCACCTCAATATTTTGCTCCATTTTCAGCTCCTAATCCATTTAATCTAACCTTCAACTTATACACACTTGGTCACTTTAAACTTTAGATTCAAATACTAGCTTACGGATTCCAAGTTTAAATAGTTATCTTAATATTAACTTAGTCGCATCATATTAAACTGTACGGGCAAATGAATTTATTTCTTATTTTAAGGCAAAAAGGATGATTTCTAAGGGTTACATATATCATCTAGTTAGAGTGAGAGATACAGATGTGGATCCACTAACCCTTCAAAATATTCTAGTGGTAAATGAATTTCTCGATTTATTTCCTGAAGATCTTTCTGGTTTGCCACCAGAATGAGAAGTGGAGTTTGTTATTTATGTAATTTCAGGTACTCAACCAATCTCAATTCCTACGTATAGAATGGCCCCAACAAAATTATGGGGGTTAAAAGAGCAATTAAAAGATTTGCAAGAAAAAGGATTCATAAGGCCAAGTATGTCCCCTTGAGGCACACCAGTGTTATTTGTGCATAAGAAAGATGGCTCATTGAGAATATGTATTGACTACCAACAACTAAATAAGGTGACTATTAAGAACAAATATCCTCTTCCGATAATTGATGACCAATTCGACTAGTTGCAAGGCGCCAAGTACTTTTCAAAGATTGAGTTGAAGACAGGTTACCAAGTGAGGGTCAAAGAGAATAATATACCCAAGATAGCTTTTCGAACACGGTATGGTCATTACGATTTTCTAGTCATGTCCTTTGGACTAACTAATGCGCCCGCAACTTTAATAGATTTGATGAATAGGGTATTCAAGACATTCTTAAATGTGTTCGTGATACTTTTTATACATGATATTCTGGTTTATTCGAGATCAAAGGAGGACCATACTAGTCACTTACAACAGGTGTTACAGATTCTTCGTGATTCTAAGCTATATGCGAAGTTCTCTAAATGTGAGTTTTGGTTAAAATTTGTGGAATTTTTGGGTCATATTGTATCTGATGAAGGGATAATGGTTGATACTCAAAAGATAGAAGCCGTGAAGAACAGGCTAAGACCTATAACGCCTATAGAGTTTCGTAGTTTCCTCAGATTGCAGGTTATTATAGGAGGTTCATTGAAGGGTTTTGTTTAATTTCTGGACCTTTAACAAAGGTAACACACAAAGCTTCCAAGTTTCAATGGAATGATGCATGTGAAAGGAGTTTCCAAGATCTAAAGAATAAGTTGACTTCTACACCCGTATTGGTGCTTCTAGAAGGCACAGAAGGGTATGTAGTGTATTGTGATGCTTCAAGAATTGGCTTAGGATGTGTATTAATGCTGCATGGTAAAGTCATAGCATATTCATAAAGACAATTGTGGACACATGAGAAGAATTATCTGACGCATGATCTAGAACTAGAAGCGGTTATATTTTTCTTAAAGATATGGCATCACTACTTGTACGAGATTCATGTTGACATATATACTGACCACAAGAGTTTATAATATATCATTAATCAGAAGGATCTAAATTTGAGGCAGCGAAGATGGCTTGAATTTTTAAAAGACTATGACATTGATATATTGTATCATCCGGGGAAAGCAAATGTACAGCAAATGTATTAAGTCGGAAGACCATGGCACCATCTATAGAAAGACAAGGGATGACTAAAGATCTGTACCAACTAGCCAATTTGGGAGTTCGCCTTCTTGAAACTCCAGATGAAGGGCTTATTGTGCATAATGTGGTAGAATCTTTATTAGTAGTTGAAGTGAAAGAGAAGTAATATGTAGATCCCATACTATTACAACTTAAGGAATTAGTACAATGTGGTATGACAATGTCGTTTGAGCTAACGCAAGAGGGGAGTACTTCGGTGCCAAAATAGATTATGTGTGCCTAATGTAGATGGGCTAAAAAAGAGGATTATGATAGAGGCACATCATTCAAGGTATTCTGTAACATCTTGTTTTTTGCTTGTACTCGTTCTAATTATATGGACCTTGGTATAGCTTTTTGATATATATAGCGTATGAGAATTGTTATGCAAGTATTAATGGTATAGATGGAATTATAGATGCTTCCCGTATAGTTTAATGTGATGCGACTAAGTTAACGTTAATATAACTATTTAAACTTGGAATCGTAAGCTAGTATTTGACCAAGTGTGTATAAGTTGAAGGTTAGATTAAAGGGATTAAGAGCTGAAAATGGAGCAAAATATTGAGGTGCTTACTTGACTTATTTAAGCTAGTAGGTGAGTCACCTACTTAAGTTGTTTGGGCCAAATTAATGGATCCATGGCTATGGATCAGATTTGGGCCTATGCTAATATAATCATTTGGGCCAAATTGAACAAAAGAGAAAGAAAATGGATAAGTGGCCCAACACACCAATTTGCCAAGGCCAAAATATAATTGAGCCCAACAAGAAATTAAGCAAGTAGGTGCATCACCTACTTTGAAGTTTCAGCAGCTTGGACCCTTAAGTAGGTGACCAAAATGCAGCTAAGGAGGTGGACAAGATAGGGCCTTTAAAAGGCCAAGTTGCTGGTCATTTTACTTCACTTTTAAATCACAAAAAGGAGTGTATTTCAGCAAATCTCTCTACTCTCTCTAAAACAACAAGAACAACAGCCCTATTTTTCCTTCTAGGGCTCTTGAAGAAGCCCTCACCTTTGCAGCCCAAGGTAAGTGAAAAACACTTAAGGTTTTTGTTTAATTATCTCATAGAAGATTAGGAAAACAAGTTATCAGTGTTTGACTATAAGTATATGGCTAATTATAGAACAAGCTGTTTGTTCACGTTTCCTTGTTATTGAGGAACTTTTTTTCTTCTTCTTTGGTTTAAGTGTGAAGGAAAAGTTCAAGATCTTGAAGAGTTCAATTTAAAGAATAAGTTTCTGAATTGAGGTAAGGTGACTGCTCCATTTTGTTTTTCTTATATATGAATTTGAGAGGGGATTATGGATGTCTTGTTATTGAGACCTCAAGAGATGATGAGTTCTATAATTGATTGCTACAATAAAAGGGATTTGGGACTGTTTTGTATGTATAAGTTATGGGCTGCCAGGTTAAAGTTGGATAAAGGTATGATGAGTTTGTAATGAATTATAGAAGAAAGATGTGGTGATACACCACCGAACTAATGTTTGCTGCCCAATCTATTTTTCGTATTGTTTGGAATGTGTAATGAAGTCGAGGTGGTTTTGGTGAACCTTATAAGAACCTATATGGTATGTGGGTGTAATTGGAGGAAAAAAAAGGGTTAAAATCACACCCTCGTTTGATAGATTAATAGTTGCTGCCCGGTTACTGTTTTGGGTGAAATTAAGTATCTCAAATGTGTTGATTGGTTACTAATACTAGTTTACCATATATTCTATTGTAGATAAGTAATCTAAAAAGGTGGGAAGTCAAGTAGGGCTAGTTTCGGAGTCAAATAACCAGGTATGTAAGGCATACTCTATTTCACACTCTTTGACATGAAATTGTACAATTGTTCCATCAAGCAAGTTTTCGAGGTTATCCTATAATAAAGAGATACATAATGACAGCACATTACAACACTCCATGTATCCAATGACCTTGTTCCCACTCTCTAACGCATTAGAACACCTCAATGCGTGCTCATTATTAAATCTGCGCGTCTGTCTTCACTAGAAAATTTCAGAAGTTCCCCGTTTACTCAAATAAGACCCATGTGCATTTTCAGCTTCTAAACACTTCATTTTGTGTGCCAACAGCTCCCTACCTCATTGTTGTTGTATTAAGTATCCATTTATATGTCTCTTATTAGCAGATTATTGGTTCAAGGTACCATAATGTGATGACCACCTCTCAAAGGCTAAATAAACTAAGTAATGCAAATCTGTTAAATGATGAATGGCAGCTTAGGGGCACTTGCCTGGCATGGGCCGATCTCGATACCTTTATTTGTGGGTGGCATCTCAGGGGCATAAGCCTAGCATGGGCCGATCCCAATCTTTATATGTAGGTGGCAGCTCAGGGGTGTAAGCCTAGCATGGGACGATCCTAATTTATCTATTTACCACTGATTAGCTGGTCATTTCCATTACATATGGCTTACAAAGATTATGAATTAAGAAGGGTAAAAATGAAGAAAGGAACATAATAGATGTAGTCCCACAAGTTTATATAAAGGTGGTCTACTAGTACTACTTATACACTTGTATCTGATTTTTATTGAGCTCGTGTACCATGTGTTGTTACTTTCAAAGCCTTACATATTCAGTACATATTTTCGTACTGACGTTCCTCAGGGGGGACCTAAATTTTATGCTGCAGGCACAGGCACTTCAGCTCATACAACTCATTAGTAGGAGCGCAGGCTTTTCAGGGACTATTGGTAAGCTCCAGGTTGATTCGGGGCTTTTCGAGTCTGTTCTATATATTTTGGTATTGTGCAGTAGGTTAAGAGTAGGGGGGGTTTGTCCCAACCCTAACTAAATCTATGTATCTTTTAGAGGCTTTGTAAACTAATGTAAAGTTATGGTAGTGTCCTGATTTTAGACATGGTGGCCCCATCGGCTAAGTGTTGTACATATCAGTTTGTGCATGCATGTGTAGTTATTTTCATCGATACATAATATCATGTGGTCAAAATATTTGGTTGTCACAATTACATGCATGGGAAGTACAAGGTTATGAATTGTTCTCTCGGGCCTTTACGGCTACTGGTGCCTGTCCGCCTCAACAGGATTTTAAGGCGTGACAAAAGTGGTATCAGAGCGGTCGTCCTAGGGTGTTTACAAAGCCGTGTCTATATAGAGTCCTGTTTATGGACGTGTTGTGCACCATATCTATAAATAGGAGGCTATGTGACATTTAGGGGTCGTCTCTTTTTCTTCATATCTTAGATTGTGCAATAGAGCTCATGTTGTAGGTGAAGTTATATTTAACCATTGAACCTATTCTTTTTCCTCTTATTGAAGGAGTAGGTAGGTGGATAGACAAGGATGCCGGGGAGGGGACCATAAAATTACCACCTAGACGATCTAATCAAAGTAAGGTTCAAGCTGAGTTTGTCTCCCAAACTTCTTCTACTCCTCCATCTCCAAAAGAGCTAAGAAAGAGAAGAACCTCATCCTCAGAAATACCTACCAATGCTACAGACCAAGATCTAAGGAATGCAGTTCAATTGTTGGCTCGTATAGTTGCTGGACAAGCTCAAGGACAAGCCATTCCAACTACAGGTTCTAGTGGTGCAGTAGGGCAGCTAGCCTACGAACATAGGCTTTTCTCAAATTGGATCCTCCCACATTCACCGGATCAGATCTTAATGAAGACCCACAGGACTTTATTGATCAAATCCAAAGGGTTCTATATGTTATGCATATGTCGGGTAAAGAGACAGTTGAGCTAGCAGCTTATAGATTCAAGGGAGAGGCTATATTTTGGTATGAAGATTGAAAACGATCTAGGGGTATCGATGCACCTTGAGGAATTTCTTGATCATTACCTTCCGTTTGAGTTTTGAGAAGCCCGTGCGGATCAGTTTTTGAATCTTCACCAAGGGAATATAAACGTGAGGGAGTACAGCCTCCGATTTAACTCCTTGTCTAGGTATGCTCCTAATGTTGTAGCTACAATGGATGATAGAGTTCATTGATATGTGGATAGATTGGATCCATATCTAGTTAGAGATTGTACTATTGCTTCTTTGAACAAAGACATGGACATAGAAAGGATACAAGCATTCGCACAAAAAATGGAGGATCAGAGGCAAAGAAGAAGAACACAAGAGTTAGAAAGGGGGTATTCCAAGAGGTCTAGATCTACGCGGCAGTTTATGGCATCCCAAGGAAAGTTTAGGCCTCGATTTTCTAATAGAACACCTAGGCCATTATTTTCTTATTCTGCAACTAGTGCTCCACAACAATTTCAAGGATCTAAAGGTAACCAATTTGGTCAAAGAAATGAGAGTCAGAGTTTGCGAACAATAGGGTATCAAGATCAAGGGATTATGAGACAATTTACGCCTCCTCAACAGGCATGTAGACAATGTGGAAAGCTTTATTTATGTGCATGTTATTTCAGAACAAATGCTTGTTTTTGGTGTGGTATGTCAGGACATATGATGAGAGAATGCCCTCAAAGAGGCATAGGTGGTATGGCACGACCTACTGGATAGCCGTTGCATCATCATCATCGGTGCCTTATTTAGGTAGGGGTGTACAGCCTATGGGTCGTGGTAGAGGTGCTAAAGAAATAGCTAGCTCCAGTGGAGTTCAGAATCGTACATAAGCTTTTAGTAGATCGACAAAATTCAGAGGCTTCTCCAGATGTGGTTACAGGTACATTGTCCCTCTTTTCACATGATGTATATGCATTGGTTGATCCGGGTTCTACATTATCGTATGTCACTCTATTGGTTGCTTAAAAGTTCAAAAGAACACCAGAATTGCTAGTTAAGCCATTTGAAGTATCTACGCCGACTGGTGAATCTGTTATAGCTAAGAGAGTGTATCAAAATTGTATAATAACTATTTACGGTCATGATACAATGGCTGACCTGGTTGAGTTAGAGATGGTAGATTTTGATGCTATAATGGGTATGGATTGGTTGGCTTCTTGTTATGCCACAGTAGATTGCCGAACTAAGAGGGTGTGTTTCCATTTCCTAAGAGAGGCAGTCCTAGAATAGAGAGGTAATATTGGTGCACCAAGAGGTAAATTTATTTCTTATTTTAAGGAAAAAAGGATGATTTTCAAGGGTTACATATGTCATCTGGTTAGAATGAAGGATATAAAGGCGGAGACACCAACTCTTCAAACTATTTCAATGGTAAATGAATTTCCTGATGTATTTCCTGAAGATCTTTTGGGTTTGCCTCCAGAATGAGAAGTGGAGTTTGGTATCGATGTGATTCCAGGTACTCAACCAATCTCAATTCCTCCGTATAGAATGGCCCCGGTGCACTAGTGTTATTTGTGCGTAAGAAGGATAGCTCGTTAAGAATGTGTATTGACTATAGACAACTAAACAAGGCGACTATTAAGAACAAATATCCCCTTCCAAGAATTGATGACTTATTTGCTCAATTGCAAGGCGCCAAGTGGTTTCGAAGATTGATTTAAGGTCTGGTTACCACCAAATGAGGGTCAAAGAGAATGACATACCCAAGATAGCTTTTCAAACATGGTACAGTCATTACGAGTTCCTAGTCATGTCCTTTGGGCTAACTAATGCACCTACAGCTTTTATGGATTTGATGAATAGGGTGTTCAAGCCATTCTTGGATGTGTTCGTGATAGTTTTTATAGATGATATTCTAGTTTATTCGAGATTAAATGAGGACCATACCAATAACTTACGATATGTGTTGTAGATTTTTTGTGATCGTAAGCTATTTGCAAAGTTCTCTAAATGTGAGTTTTGGTTAAAAATCTATGGCATTCTTAGGTTATATTGTATCTGATAAAGGAATAAAGGTTGAAACTCAAAAGATAGAAGCCGTGAAGAATTGGCCAAGACCTATAACGCTTACAGAGGTTTGTAGTTTCCTTTGGTTGGCAGGTTATTATAGAAGGTTTGTTGAAGGATTTTCTTCAATTTCTGCACCTTTAACAAAGCTAACACACAAAGTGGAATGATCCATAAGAAAGAAGTTTCCAAGATCTGAAGAATAAGTTGACTTCTACACCCGTATTGGTACTTCTAGAAGGCACAAAGGGGTATGCAGTGTATTACGATGCTTCAAGAATTGGATTAGGGTGTGTATTGATGCAGCATAGTAAAGTTATAGCATATGCCTTGAGACAATTGCAGCCACGTGAGAAAAATTATCCAACACATAATCTAGAGTTAGCAGCGGTTATATTTGCCTTAAAGATATGGTGTCACTACCTGTATGGGATTCATGTTGACATATACACTGACCACAAGAGTTTGCAGTATATCTTTAATCAGAACGACTTGAATTTGAGGCAGCGAAGATGGCTTGAATTATTAAAAGACTATGATGTTGATATCTTATATCATCCGAGAAAAGCAAATGTGGTGGAAGATGCATTAAGTCGTAAAGCTATGGAGACATCTATAGAAAGACAAGGGATGACTAAGGATCTACACCAAGTAGCTAATTTGGGGGTTCGTCTTCTTGAAACTCTAGATGAAGGGTTTATTGTGCATAATGCAGCAGAATCTTCACTAATAACTGAAGTAAAAGAGAAGCAATATGCAGATCCTATTCTATTACGGCCTAAGGAAAATGTGTAATGTGGTGTGACAAAGGCATTTGAGCTTCGGTGCCAAAATAGATTGTGTGTACCTGATGTAGATGGGCTAAGAAAGAGGATTATGACATAAGCACATCTTTCAAGGTATTCTATCCATCCAGGGTCAACAAAAATGTACCATAATTTGAAAAAGATGTAGTGGTGGGGTGACATGAAGAAGAACATTGCAAAATTTGTAGCCGAATGTCCAAATTGTCAAAGAGTTAAAGTAGAGTACCAAAAGCCGGGGGTTATATGCAATGTATAGATCTTCCAATCTGGAAGTAGGACATGATCAACATAGATTTCGTCACTGGTTTGCCTCGTACATTTGAAGGTTTAATTCCATATGGGTGATAGTTGATAGGCTTACCAAATTAACACACTTTCTACCGGTTAGGACCACTTACACAGTTGAAGAATATGCCAAGTTATATATTAAGGAGATAGTTCGACTACATGGAGTTCCAATGATTATATCAGATCGAGGAGCTCAATTTACTGCAAAATTTTGGAAGTTTTTCAGAGAAATTTGGGGACACAAGTGAATCTAAGTACAACTTTTCACCCTCAAATAGATGGACAAGCAGAACGTACCATTCAAACACTTGAAGATATGCTACGAGTTTATGTATTGGACTTTAAAGGTAGTTGGGATGATCATCTACCTCTCATCGAGTTCACCCACAATAATAGCTATCATTCAAGTATTAAAATAGCACCATATGAAGCTTTGTATGGAAGAAAGTGTAGATCACCAATTCGATGGTTTGAAGTGGGCAAAACTGCCTTATTCGGGCCAAATCTTGTTTATCAAGCTATGGAAAAGGTTAAAGTGATCCAACAACGACTAGAAACAGCCCAAAGCAGACACAAGTCATATGCGGATGTTAGGAGAAGGGGGCTAGAGTTTGCTATAGGTGATTGGGTATTCTTGAAGGTATCACCAATGAAAGGGGGTTATGAGATTTGGTAAGAAAGGAAAATTAAGTCCACATTATATAGGCCCATACCAGATTGCTCGGAGGTTTGGCCAAGTTGCTGATGAATTGGAGCTACCCCAAGAGCTCTCAACAATTCATCCAGTATTTCACATCTCAATGCTTCGAAAGTGCATTGGAGATCCATCTCATATTACTCCTACTGAAGATGTATAAGTTACGGAAGATCTTACCTATGACGAAATACCTATTGCTATCCTAGATCGACAAGTTAAGAAGTTAAGGAATAAGGAAATAGCTTCTGTAAAAGTGCTTTGGAGGAATCAGCAAGTAGAAGAGATCACATGGGAAGCAGAAGAAGGGATGAAATCCAAGTACCTCCATTTGTTCAAATACGAAAAAGTCCAAGATACTGAATTGGAGAAATAACAAGTGTAAAATATATAGGTACTATGTGGTAATAGGGATACTAGACTTAGGCTTGAACTTGTTTTGGTTGGATAGTTATGCTAACATACGAGGACGAATGTTTCTAAGGGGGGAAGGATGTAACATCCCGTATTTTGCTTGTACTTGTTCTAATTATATGAAACTTGGTATAGCCTTTTGATACACATATAACGTATGAGAATTGTTATGCAAGTATTAATGGTATAGATGGAATTATAGATACTGCCCGTACAGTTTAATATGATGCGACTAAGTTAACATTAAGATAACTATTTAAACTTAGAATCTTAAGCTAGTATTTGAATCTAAAGTTTAAAGTGACCAAGTGTGTATAAGTTGAAGGTTAGATTAAAGGGATTAGTAGCTAAAAATGGAGCAAAATATTGAGGTGCTTGCTTTGACTTATTTAAGCTAGTAGGTGAGTTACATACTTAAGTTGTTTGGACCAAATTAATGGACCCATGGCTAAGGATCAGATTTGGGTCTATGCTAATATACTCATTTGGGCCAAATTGAACAAAAGAGAAAGAAAATGGATAAGTGGCCCAACACACCAATCTGCCAAGGCCCAAATATAATTGAGCCCAACAATAAATTATGCAAGTAGGTGCATCACCTACTTTGAAGTTTCAGCAGCTTGAACCCTTAAGTAGGTGCATCACCTACTTGGACCAATTTGTCCAATTTTATGGTCCAAAATGCAGCTAAGGAGGTGTACAATATAGGGCCTTTAAAAGGCCAAGTTTCTGGTCATTTTACTTCACTTTTAAGTCACAAAAAAGGAGTGTATTTCAGCAAATCTCTCTACTCTCTCTAAAACAACTAGAACAGCAGCCCTATTTTTCCTTCTAGGGTTCTTGAAGAACCCTCACCTTTGCAGCCCAAGGAAAGTGAAAAAAACTTAAGGTTTTGTTTAATTATCTCATGGAAGATTAGGAAAACAAGTTATAAGTGTTTGACTATAAGTATATGGCTGATTATAGAACAAACTGTTTGTTCACGTTTCCTTGTTATTGAGGAACTTTTTTTCTTCTTCTTTGGTTTAAGTGTGAAGGGAAAGTTCAAGCTCGTGAAGAGTTCAATTAAAAGAATAAGTTGCTGAATTGAGGTAAGGTGACTGCTCCATTTTGTTTTTCTTATATATGAATTTGAGAGGGGATTATGGATGTCTTGTTATTGAGACTTCAAGAGATGATGAGTTCAATAATTGATTGCTACAATAAAAGAGATTTGGGACTGTTTTGTGAACTGTTTTGTATGTATAAGTTATGGGCTGCCAGGTTGAAGTTGGATAAAGGTGTGATGAGTTTGTAATGAATTATAGAAGAAAGATGTGGTGATACACCACCGAACTAATGTTTGCTGCCCAATCTATTCTTCGTATTGTTTGGAATGTATAATGAAGTCGAGCTGGTTTTGGTGAACCTTATAAGAACCTATATGGTATGCGGGTGTAATTGGAGGAAAAAAAGGGTTAAAATAACACCCTCGTTTGATAGATTAATAGTTGCTGCCCGGTTACTGTTTTGGGTGAAATTAAGTATCTCAAATGTGTTGATTGGTTACTAATACTAGTTTACCATATATTCTATTGTAGATAAGTAGTCTAAAAGGCGGGAAGTCAAGTTGGGTTAGTTTCGGAGTCAAATAACCAGGTATGTAAGGCATACTCTATCACACTCTTTGGCATGAAATCGTACAATTGTTCCATCAAGAAAGTTTCCGAGGTTATCCTATAACAAAGAGATACATAATGACAGCACATTACAACACTCCATGTATCCAATGGCCTTGTTCCCACTCACTAACGCATTATAACACCTCAATACGTGCTTATTATTAAATCTGCGCGTCTATCTTCACTAGAAAATTTCAGAAGTTCCCCGTTTACTCAAATAAGACCCATGTGCATTTTCAGCTTCTAAACACTTCATTTTGTGTGCCAACAGCTCCCTACCTCATTGTTGTTGCATTAAGTATCCATTTATATGTCTCTTATTAGTAGATTATTGGTTCAAGTTACCATAATGTGATGACCACCAAAGTAACAATCTCAAAGGCTAAATAAACTAAGTAATGCAAATCTGTAAAATGACGAGTGGCAGCTTAGGGGCACTTGCATAGCATGGGCCAATCTCGATACCTTTATTTCTGGGTAGCAGCTAAGGGGCATAAGCCTAGCATGGGCCGATCCCAATCTTTATATATAGGTGGCAGCACAGGGGCGTAAGCCTAGCATGGGTCGATCCTAATTTATCTATTTACCACTGCTCAGCTGGTCATTTCCATTACATATGGATTATAAAGATTATGAATTAAGAAGGGTAAAAATGAAGAAAGGAACGTAATAGATGTAGTCCCACAAGTTTATATAAAGGTGGTCTACTAGTACTACTTGTACACTTGTATCTGATTTTTATTGAGCTCGTGTACCATGTGTTGTTACTTTTAGCCTTACATATTCAGTACATATTTTCGTACAGATGTCCCTCACAGGGGACCTGCATTTCATGTTGAAGGCATAGGTACTTCAGCTTATACAACTCATTAGTGGGAACGCAAGCTTTTCAGGGACTATTGGTGAGCTCCAAGTTGATTTGGGGCTTTTCGAGTCTGTTCTATATATTTTGGTATTGTGTAGTAGATTAAGAGTAGGACAGGGGTGGGGGGGTTGTCCCGAACCTAAATAACTCTATGTATCTTTTAGAGGCTTTGTAGTCTAATGTAAAGTTATGGTAGTGTCCTGATTTTAGACATGGTGGCCCCATCGGCCAAGTGTTGTACATATCAGTTTGTACGTGCATGTGTAGTTATTTTCATCGATACATAATATCATGTTGTGAAAACATTTGGTTGTCACAGTTACATGCATGGGAGGTACAAGGTTATGAATTGGTTCTCTCGGGCCTTTACAACTATGGTTGCCTGTCCTCCCCAACAGGATTTGAGGCGTGACATATTCCATCCACCTGGGGTCAACTAAAATGTTTCATGATTTGAAAGGAATGTATTGGTGGGGTGACATGAAGAAGAACTTTGCAGAATTTGTAGCTGAATATCCAAATTGTCAAAGAGTTAAAGTAGCGCATCAAAAGCCCGGGGGTCATATGCAATATATAGATCTTCCAATCTAGAAGTGGGACATGATCAACATGGATTTTGTCACTTGTTTCATACATCTTGAATGTTTGATTCCATATGGGTGGTAGTTGATAGGCTTACCAAATCAGCACACTTCCTACCGGTTAGGATTACTTCTACAGTTGAAGAGTATGCCAAATTGTATATCAAAGAGATAGTTCGACTACACAGAGTACCAATCTCTATTATATCAGATCGAGGAGCTCATTGCTGAGAATTTTTGGAAGTCTTTCAGTGAAATTTGGGGACACAAGTATCTAAGTACAACTTTTCACCCTCAAACAGATGGACAAGCAGAAAGTACCATTCAAACACTTAAAGATATGCTACGAGCTTGTGCATTCGACTTTAAAGATAGTTGGGATAATCATTTACCTCTAAGGAGTACGCTGCAATTGTTGGCTTGTATGGTTGCTGGACAAGTTCAAGGACAAACTATTCCAACCATAGGTTCTAGTGGTGAAGATAGGGCAGCTAGCCTACGGACACAGGATTTTCTTAAATTGGATCCTCCCATATTCACGGATCTGATATTATAAAAGAGCCACAGGACTTTATTGATCAAATCCAAAGGGCTCTAGATGTCATGCATGTATCGGGTAAAGAGACAGTTGAGCTAGCATTATATAGATTCAAAGGGGAGGCTATATTTTGGTATGAAGACTGGAAATGATCTAGGGGTATCGATGCACCTTCAGCTACATGGAAAGAGTTCAAAGAGGTATTTCTTGATCATTATCTTCCAGTTGAGATTCGAGAGGCCCATGTAGATCATTTCCTGAATCTTCGCTAAGGGAATATGAGCGTGAGGGAGTAAAAACTCTATTTTAACTCTTTGGCTAGGTATGCTCCTAATGTAGTTGCTACTATAGATGATAGAGTTCATCGATATATGGATGGATTGGACCTCTATATCTGGTTAAAGATTGTACTATTACTGCTTTGAACAAAGACATGGACATAGTAAGGATACAAGCTTTTGCACAAAAAATAGAGGATAATAGGCAAAGAAAAAGAACACAAGAATTGGAAAGAGGGAATTCTAAGAGGGCCAGATCTACGAGGCAGTTCATGGAATCCCAAGGTGAGTTTAGGCCTCGGTTTTCTAATAGATCTCCTAGGCTATTATCTTTATATCCTACAGCTAGTGCTCCACCACAATTTCAAGGGTCCAAAGGCAACTAGTTTGAACAATGTAGTGAGGGTCCGACTTCACAAACAGCAGGGTATCAAGAGCAAGACAATATAAGATAATTAAGGCCTCCTCGACAACCATGAAAATAATGTGGAAAGATTCATTTAGGTGCATGTCCATTTGGGACAAATTCCTAGTTTTGGTGTGGTACGTCAGGGCATATGATGAGAGAATGCCCACAAAGGGGCATAGGTGGTATGGTACGACCTACTCGATCAGCCATTGCATCATCATCATCGATGACTTATTCAGGTAAAGGTGTGTAGCCTATGGGTCATGGTAGAGGTACTAAAGGAGCAGCTAGCTCTAGTGGCGTTCAGAATCGTACATATGCGTTAGAAGATCGACAAAACTTAGAGGCTTCTCCAGATGTGGTTAGAGGTACAATGTCCACCTTTTCACATGATGTATATGCATTAATTTATTTGGATTCTACATTATCATATGTAACCCTATTGGTTAGAGGGAAGTTCACAAGAACACCAAAATTGCTAGTTAAGCCATTTGAAGTATCTACACCGACTGGTGAATTTGTTATAGTTAAGAGAGTGTATTAAAATTGTATAATAACTATTTATGGTCATGATACAATGGCTGACCTGTTTGAGTTAGAAATGGTAGATTTTGATGCTATAATGGGTATGTTTTGGTTGGCTTCTTGTTATGCCACAGTAGATTGCCAAACTAAAAGGGTGTGTTTCCATTTTCCAAGAGAGGCAGTCCTTGAATGGAGGGGTAATATTGGTGCACCAAGAGGTAAATTTATTTCTTATTTTAAGGGAAAAAGGATGATTTCCAAGGGTTACATATATCATCTAGTTAAAGTAAGAGATACAGATGTGACACCAACTCATCAAACTATTCTAGTGGTAAATGAATTTCCCAATTTATTTCCTGAAGATCTTCTAGGTTTGCCACCAGAATGAGAAGTGGATTTTGGTATTGATGTAATTTTAGGTACTCTACCAATCTCAATTCCTCCGTATAGAAAGGCCCCGGCAAAATTACGGGAGTTAAAAAAGCAATTAAAAGATTTGCTAGAAAAAGAACTCATAAGGCCTAGTATGTCCCCTTAGGCGCATCAGTGTTATTTGTGCGTAAGAAAGATGGCTCATTGATAATGTGTATTGACTACCGATAATTTAATAAGGTGACTATTAAGAACAGATATCCCCTTCCGAGAATTAATGACTTATTCGATCAGTTGCAAGGCGCTAAGTGATTTTAAAAGATTGATTTAAGGTCAGGTTACTACCAAGTGAGGGTCAAAGAGAATTATATACCCAAGACAGCTTTTTGAACACGTTATGATCATTACGAGTTTCTAGTCATGTACTTTGGACTAACTAATGTGCCCGCAGCTTTTATGAATTTGATGAATAGGGTGTTCAAGCCATTCTTAGATGTGTTCATGATATTTTTTATAGATGATATTCTCATTTATTCAAGATTAAAAGAGGACCATACCAGTCACTTACGACAGGTGTTATAGTTTCTTCATAATTGTAAGCTATATGAGAAGTTCTCTAAATGTGATTTTTGGTTAAACTCTATGGAGTTTTTGGGTTATACTGTATCTGACAATGTTATAATGATTGATACTCAAAAGATAGAAGCTGTGAAGAACTGGCCAAGACCTATAATGCCTATGGAGGTTTTCCTGAGGTTGGCAAGTTACTATAGTAGATGAAGTGAAAGAGAAGCAATATGCAGATCCCATATTATTACAACTTAAAGAGAATGTGAAATGTGGTATGACAAAGTCATTTTAGCTAACGCAAGAGGGAGTACTTTGGTACGAAAACAGATTATGTGTGCCTAATATTGATGGGCTAAAAAAGAGGATTATGAGAGAGGCACATCATTCATGGTATTCCATCCACCCGGGGTCAACTAAAATGTATCACGATTTGAAAGGAACATATTGGTGGGGTGACATGAAGAACAATATTGCAGAATTTCTAGCTGAATGTCCAAATTGTCAAAGAGTCTGGAAGTGGGATATAATCAACATGGATTTCGTCACTGGTTTGCCTCATACATCTCAAAATTTTAAATCCATATGGGTGATAGTTGATAGGCTTAATAAATCAGCACACTTCCTACCAGTTAGGATGACTTATACAATTAAAGAGTATGCCAAATTGTATATTAAAGAGATAGTTTGACTACACGGAGTACCAATCTCTATTATATCAAATCGAGGGACTCAATTTACTACAAATTTTTAAAGTCTTTTCAGAGATATTTGGGGAAACAAGTTAATCTAATTACAGCTTTTACCGTCAAATAGATGGACAAGTAGAGCATACCATTCAAACACTTGAAGATATGCTACAAGCTTGTGTATTGGACTTTAAAGGTAGTTGGGATGATCATTTACCTCTTATCGAGTTTGCCTACAACAATAGCTATCATTCAAGTATCAAAATGGCACTATATAAAGCTTTGTATAGAAGAAAGTGTAGATCACTAATTGGATGGTTTGAAGTGGATGAAACTGCCATATTCGAGCCAGATCTTGTTCATCAGGCTATGGAAAAGGTTAAAGGGGTCCTCCTTTGTCTTACCTTGTTGTACATTCTTCTTAAGCTGTAAAAGAATAGGATCTATGTATTTCTTCTCTTTAACTTTTGCTACTAATGAGGATTCTGCTGCATTTTGCACAATAACGCCTTTTTCTTAAGATTCAAGAAGGCGAACCCCTAAGCTAGCTAATTGGTGTAGTTTTTTAGTTATCCATTTCCTTTCCACAGGCTGTCTATAGTTATTTGCCATCACCTTACGACTTAGTACATAGGATACAATATTTGCTTTCCCTGGATGATATAAAATATCAACAGTATAATATTTTAATAGTTCAAGCCAACTTTGCTGCCGTAAATTTAGGTCCCTTTAGTTAAAGCGGTGTTGCAGACTCTTATGGTCGGTGTAAATATCAACATGAACCTCATACATATAGTGGCGCCATATTTTAATTTAAAATATAACTGCTCCTAGCTCAAGATCATGTGTTGGATAATTCTTCTCATGTGGCCGCAATTGTCTTGAGGCACAAGATATTACTTTACCATGTTGCATCAAAACACATCCAAAGACAACTCGTGAAGCATCACAATATACCGCATATGATACAAGTGCTAAGCCCTCGAAGCCTTTCATACGTAGCCAAGCCAAGGAATTACAATGACTTCAATCATTGTTTATGTAATTGAAGGCGTGTGAAAGTGTGATGCATCCAACCAAGGAAGGATACTTGTTGGTTTGTAAAGAAGATCTTTGAAAGAACTACTTTCTTACATCTCATGGGCGCCTAAAAGGAGGGGTATTATGGACTTTTTCCACTCTTAAGTTACATTCAAGGGGATCCTTTTTTTTTATCTTCATTAAGGGCATTAGAGTCTTTTATTATGTAATAGTATAAATAGACATTTTAGCTTCTATTTTCATTAGTTTTTGAAAGACATTTAATATTACTCATAGATTGTAGTTTTAGTCTTCTAGTTCTAGTGTAGAATCTGAAATTTGGAACCTTGAATGCAATTGAATTGGTTTTCACTTGTTTTGGGTTATTTGGCAAGAAAGGTGAACTTGAGGAAATATGAGTCCTTTGGTCCACCTAAGAGGAAGGTTTGAGTTTATATTGGTGAGGTGTGTTTGACGGTTTGAAACATCTTCTTGTGTGTTGTTTTCTCTTTGTGTGGTTGCTGATTTTTTCTTCTAGTGTAAATTTCATGTGTTGATAGTCCTTTATGCTATCATTTGGTATCAAAGCCTTGTTTAGGTGTGTTCTCACATCTCTAAATCTTGGTTTTAGTGTCCTTATTAAGAAAATCTCAACAAAAAAGAGTCAAAATTTGAAAATCTCAAAAAAAAAAATGGTTTCTAGTTGAGTATTGTTGTAGATCCGAATCTAAAATCTTAGATCTACACGTTTTTAATTTTTCTTTGACGTTTCTTGTACTAGATCCTTGCTCTCTAGTGCCTAGGGAGTCTAGATCTACTTTTAGAGTGAAGTTTGGTTGAGTTTGAGCTAAGATCCACCATAGCTATGGAGTTTTGAAGCTTTGTGAGCTAGATCCGAATTTAGCATAGTGATTTGGGCGTGTTTTGTGGCTGATTTTTAGTTGGTTGAGTTTGTTTTGGACTAAGGACCCTTGATCTAAAAGAAAAATTAACATTAAGGTTCATTTACTTGTTAGTCAAACTTGGTCAACACTTAAATATTTATCTTGTTCATCCATCATCTTCATATCTTAGGTAAGAAAAATATTCAAGGGTGTTGTTTGATCCAAAAGAGGGAAAAAAGAGAGTGAAAAAGTTGTTAGTCCAAAAGCATATCCCAAGACTATTCCATTCTTCCAAAAGGATGAGGAGACAAAGAGATAACAAAGTACACTTGCAAGTACAAAGGGGTGGACCATTTCATTTCAATTGCACTTGAAGGGTTGAAAGAGCTCTAAATTGCCTCCTTACCCCCTCAAATCCGAAAATCTCCTTCCCAAAGGGTGGTATTTGGCCGAAACAAGATTTGGGGAGAATCAAAAAATTTGAAAAGTGACAACCAACCACATTGTGCCACATCATCACTTGTGATCAACCAAATTCCTCTCTAAAATTAGATTTCTTAGTTTCACCTTCTTGATTCTATTTTCTTTTAAGCTAATTCTATCACTAATTAGCAAACTAGTAACTACCTACTACGTTGGTAATTAGTCTAGAGTTCGTTTATTTCGCGTCTTCATTTTTTTTTGTGCTTTTCTTATTTTAAAATCGTAGTGTTTTGTTGGTACAAGTTTGTACATCACTTTATTTGAGTCATTTTAAACAAAGATCGATTCCGGACTAAAGCTTCTCACCACTAAAGCAACTTACCAAGTATTGCCAATTATCCAACACTTGTGAGGCCAAGTGTGAGGTGAGGTTGAGTGTGAGTGAAGTGAGGTTTTAGAACTAACTTGTTTTCTCATTTAGTAGATTTTCCTTTGCTGTTTTTTTTTCTTTTTATTAGGTACATTTGACCAAGGATCCCTGATACACTATCAAGTCCACAATGCAAGAATCCAGCAACAACAACAAGATAAACAATCTAACACAAGAACAACAAGTTGAATAACAAGTGCTAGTGAATCGAAATAGGCCACACACGGCTTCACTAGGCTTTAAGAATCACATTTTTAGAACAGGATGATGAAGTTTTCAATAAGAACCAGCAAGTAAACAAGGTGCTAGTGAATCGAAAGAGCCCCACACGGCTACACATCAAGATTAGAAAACACAATCTTAACAAGATTTCAAGAAGATAGTAACTTGACATATAATATTCAAGAGTCTAAGAACCCTAACAACAATAGAGGACCCTAATACTAAAGAATATTATAACCAAGTTCTTACTTGGACCAAGAGGAACTCTATGACCTCAAGATCCTTGCTTCTTACCAAGATACAACACAAGTATCACTCTACTTGGGAGTTTTTCAGATTTGGGGCTTCTCCAATGGAAGAGAGAGAAGTTCCCTCAATATTACAAGTGTATATGTCACCAAATATTATGAAAGAACTAGCTTCCAAATTGATACAAGTACGACCACGAGGATGGACGTGTGAAAGTGTAATGAACTCAAGGCTTGGAGTGTGCAAGAAAAATGCAAAAGAGGGCCTAAAACACACACCAAAACCGAACCTACACTACACTCCATGGGCGATATTTTGAGGATTTTCATTAAAGGGCCTTTTGGTCATTTTGTATTCTAGTTGTAACCTAATATAAATAAAACATTGTAGGTCATTTTTGTCTTAGACTTTGATGATATTTGTAAGTTGTATAACACTTTGAAAGACAAGTCCTCTCTTCTCTTTAGGATGCAACCCGAAATTAGGGTGATTCTCGTGTGGAATCACTAGTGTTCCATTCATGGATTGAGACGTTGGTATTTAGAGGAGGTAAAGTCCCTCTTGTGTCAATGTAGGAGTTAGGTTAACCATTGCGTGTAGTGTTAAGTGTCCAAGAGTATCACATTTTCTTGGGTTTTTAAGATTATATCAACCAAGGTCTAACTATCTATCCTTTGTTCCTTTTATTCTTGTAATCGTTTGTACTAGTTTGTTCTCGTTTCTAGGGAATTCGTGAGTTATTGTTACAATATTGTTGTGTTCTTCTTCTTGTTTTGTAACTTAGCTTGGTTGTTTTGTGCCTTTCCTAGCTTTTCTTGTATCATTTGGTATCAAAGCGTGTCTTGATCTTGTTCCTACAAGATCAATCTTGGCCTTGTTAGTTAAAAAAAATTGATGAAAAACCTGAAAATCCAGAAAAATAGCAATCTGTCCAATTTGTGTTCTTGGTCGAAAATTGTGTTCTTGTTGTGTATTGGCCAAGATTTTTACTTGTCTTTTTTGTCTGTAAGTGTTAGTATTGTTCCTCACTAACACATTGAGTCTATATCTTAGATTTGAGCATGTAATGTGAATATTGTTGTTGTTCTTAGTTTGGCCACGTGATGTTGTTATACAATTGGTGTCCTAAGACCAATTTTGTTAAAGATATGGTAGTCTTGGATGTGTGAGACAATATTGTTGTAGGTTTAGAGTTGATACGAGAAAGACAAGAGAAGGCTCAAAAACTACTCAAAACAGTCCACAAATCAACTAGAACCCGAGGACCCCTTTGAGAGCAACTTTTGGCCAACCATAACAACACAAGGATTACAAGATACAAGGTGTATTTTAACATGAAAACAACAATAATGACACAAGATGAAACAAGTCACAGATTCAACACAAACACAAGGGAAATTGCATAGAAAATAAAGATAGATAGTGAGACAAAGATTATTACAAGATTAAGAACCAAGTGTATGTCAACACTAACCCCTAATGAATGTAACAATCAAAAACACACTCTTACGGTGACCAGGAATGAACTCACCTCAAGATCTACCATTTCCAAGCAAAGATCAATATTGTCTTTTCCAAGCCCTATGCCAAGGATGGCTTTTCCAAGCCCTACAACTAAGGGTGTTACACTCTCTAAAGAGAGAAAATACGTCTTTCAATTCTTCATCATTCAAAATCTGCCAAGAAATGAGCTAAAATAACCTATTTATATAGTGTATTACAAAAGAAGATAAAATACTACTTTGCCCTTAATGATAGGTGCGGCCATGGTGTGTACATACACCATGTGTAATGTCCAAATGCCCTTAATTAAGGTCCAAAACCGTGAGTCCTCAATCTTAAACTCTCTAAGCAATCTTTCACACGCGAGATTGCTTTAAGTTATGCGCAAAATGGGTCCTCCATGCATGTTCTTGTATTCTTGAGGTGACCAAGTCTTGAGCCTCTATATGTTGGCCTCCAAAGATGTCATCAAAAGATAAGATGGTCATTTGTCCCGTATCATCCCCCCTTCTTGAAAAGGATTCGACCTCGAATCCAAACCTTGCAAAACCAAAGAGAGGACAAACAAATAAAAACTCCTCATGGCATGAGGGTTAGGGTTAGCATAACAAATTATCTCAACATGCCAAGGTTGCACATATTTGCAATATAACCAAGAATCCTTTGAAAAGAATATTAAAAACTCAATAAAAGATGTACAAAGGATTTGGTTATAGGATACATCAAGAGTGACACTTTGCTTGTCATGTAGAGCAAACAACAAGTTTGGTGCACCAACATCACCATTTCTAAATTTGGCACCGGGGTCAAATGGGAAAAGTGGCCATAGACACGGATCTCGACAACACTTCCTTTTCCCGTGGTCTACACCCAAACTAAATGACATATTCTCTACAATAACATACATATCATCCAAAGCAAATAGAGAGTAGAAAAAGGTATCACTCAAATCGACTTCTACTAAGGTGCTCTCATGTGTGTACTCATTACTAGTTTCCTAATAATCACCATGAGTACTCTCAACAATGAAATCACACAAAGTAGAAGAAGAAGTAGCTTCCGCAACAACACATTCCTTACCCTTAAGAGTACTCTCATCTTCCAAGAAGAGATTTCCCTCTTTAGGAGGAATGTTGTCACACCATAGTGGGTTAGCATTAGGCTATAGCTTCCAAGGCAAGCTATACCATCATTTTCTCTAGTAGGTTCATTAGGAGTGTTTAAATCATCTTCAAACAAGACATTATACCTAAAAAGAGTGTGATCTACCTCACGGGCAGATTTGGAACAAGCAAGTTCCTCACTCTCTAAATGATCAATATCAAGTTTCAAGGATGTTTCAAACACAATATTACCCCAAGAAGAGCTTTCGGGTTCATTCTCACTTTGTTGACCAACATTTTCAAATACTTCACTCACTTGAGTTCTATTAAGCACATCACACACATACTCAAGTGGTGGACAGTTTTTACAAACAAGTTGATCAACACCCATTACACAAGACGATGTACTTCCATTCAACATATAGGCTTCAACACTAGGTGGACATAAATTGATCTCACAAGAGGAGTCAATTTTGTCATCAATAGGATCAACTAGTGTATCCACACTCACAATATGTACATCATAAACAAAAGTCAAGGAACCATTAGACTCATAAATAAGTAAGCTACTACTCACACTCAATGGATTACTAGCCATACAATTATCATTCACATGCATTAAAGTGTAAGAGTTAGCTATTTTACCTTGAAGATCTTGAGTAGACTCTTTCTTGTCGTAAGGTGAAGGTCCTCCATAAGCTTGGGCAACAATTTCCTTTTGACATTGGTCGCCTTCGCTTGCCATGTGGAACCTACACAAATGTCCATAGAAATAGAAGGACAACCAAAGTTAGCACGGTTTGGTGGTAATCCCCTCACTTCGCTCAACACAACCTCTCCTTTTTCCACTTTCAGATTACCACCTTTTACTCCCTTACTCCTGTCAATCTTTTGTCTCTCATAATAATTCGAATTGGAGTAGGTAGGAACTTCTTTTTGCGGCGAATGTACGTCCCGAGGCAATTTCCCCATCGGTCTCTTACAATATTAGGCCAATTTTGCATATTTGGAAGTTTATGTTATGCAAACCAATCTGCGCCCAAGCTCACATGACCATAGGTTATGGTAAAAACATCACACCATACCTCCTCATGGTAATTAAACTGGGAGAAGACAACTTTTACCCTCTCGGTAACCTTAAACCTATCCAAGAAGTATGGAACAAGTAAAAGGCTTGCAAAATAACCCCAAGTAATCAACCATGGATGGAAAAATGTAGTTTCTATTGTACCTATCATTTAACACAACGAGGCAGCCCGGTCTCCCACAAATGATCACCTTTCTGGAGTGTACACTCCTTCTTGGATCAACATTGTCAAGCACATGAGTACCCCTCGGTTTTGGAGATGCATACCCTCTTATTATCATTAGATAAGCTCTACTAGAGCTAGTATAACCATTAACACTATATCAATCTTGATAAGAAGTACTACAAGGTGGAGAATTTGAATCTTCACACTCCTCACATGTACTCTCATCATAGCTCTTATAAGCTTTGTGAATGAAAGGGTTATACCAAATCTAGGTTCGGAGTGAGAATTGTAAGACTCCTCATATGCCCCAACGTCATCATAAGATCCATTATGAGGTCCTACATCATCTCCAAGTTTGATACACTACTAACTTGGAGCGTATCAAATCTGCCACAAAATTAGTCCAAACACACTAAAATTCTGAGAGCTTGAAGATAACAACTCCAATATGTGAAGACAACAACAATCACGAAATTTTGAAGGAATACCAACACCAAAACAGTAGATACACAAGGAGAACAAGAAGATAACAACAACATTAAACAACGGTTCAACAACACAAGATGATAGATTACAAAGAGTACAATGTTAACAATAATAACAACAAATGCCAGTAACTATAGTGAATGAAAATCAGCCCCACACGGCTTTGCTAAGTTACTGCAAAGTTTCAAGAGTACAAAATGAAAGATAGTAACTTGACACAAAGATAGCTTAGAATCTATGAACCCTAACTTGAAGAAAGGACCCTAAGACCAAAAGATTTCTGTACTAAGTTCTTACTTAGACCAAGAGGAACTCATGAACCTCAAGATCTCAAGTTTCTAGCCAAGAAACAACACAAGTGTAACTACTCTCAAGAACAAGAGAGAGAGAAATATTCAATGTTACAAGACTTGTTGATGTGAAATATAAAGAATGAACTAAGTGATAATAACATCTATTTATAATATTACACACAAAATGAAGGATAAATGACCTTCCTACCCTTCAGTCATGGGGTACCCTTAGAGTGTAATTTATTACACTTCAAGGCTCATTTTCACACTTAAAAACGTTGAAGATCTTTGGCGAATCAAGTACCAACTCACACGCAGCCATTTGCATAATGAACATGGCTTGTAGTTTTTGTAACTCCCGAGCTTGGCTTTGTGTGAATGGTCGAGAACGTATTGAAAAGCTTTGTACACCCGTATCATCCTCTCCATCTTGAGAGGAATTTGACCTCAAATTCAGCATTTGGTCATCCTCAACCGCATCCACTAGAGAAAGATCACACATGTTGAAAGTGTTGTGCACTTGGTATTTCGGGGGAAGGTCAATATTGTAGGCATTATCATTGATCCGTTCAAGTACTTGGAATGGACCATCGCCTCTTGGCATCAATTTGGACTTTCTTTGAGACGGAAACCTATCCTTTCTAAGGTGAACCCACACTTGCAATGTCTTGATTTTTCTTCTCAAGTCGAAGCTGCACCTTCTCATGTAACTTCTTTATCGAATCTGCCCATTTGCTTCCATCTAAGCTAATCATAACATCACTAGGTAAAGGAGTTAAATCCAAAGGAGTAAGGGGGTTGAGGCCATATGCACTCAAAGGGAGTCATTCCCGTACTTAAGTGTATGACACGGTTATATGCAAACTCAATCAATGGTAGGTGTTCCTCCTAAGAAGTCAATTTTCCTTTTACCATGGAACGTAACATAGCACCCAAAGTCCTATTTACTAGTTTCGTTTGACCATCAGTTTGTGGGTGGGAAGATGTAGAGAATAACAACTTGGTTTCAAGCCTACCCCACATGGATTTCCAAAAATGACTAAGGAACTTAGAGTCCCCATCACTCACAATAGTCCTCGGAACACCATGCAACTTGACAACATTATCATCAACAAACAAAGAGGCCACACTAGGTGCATCATCATATTTAAAGCATGGAATAAAGTATGCCATCTTAGAATACCGATCGACCACAACAAAGATACTGTCCCGACCTTATCTTGTCCTAGGCAACCCTAACACGAAATCTATAGATATGTCAAGCCAAGGGCGTAAAGAAGTGGGCAGCGGGGTGTACAACCCATGAGATAGGAGCCGCGATTTGGCTCCTTTGCAATCTATGCATTGGCCACAAATCTTGGCCACATCCTTGTGCATTTTTGGCCAATAGAATTGCTCCTCCAATATTCCAAGGGTCTTTTCGATCCCAAAGTGACCCATTAGACCGCCATTGTGTGCTTCCCTCACAAATAACTCTCTCCAAGAACTGGAGGGTATACACAATCGTCTACCTTTAAACAAGTATCCATCAAACTTGGCATAGGGATTTGAACCCGTAGCCGAATCCTACTTGTCCCTACCCATTTCTTCGCATTCCCTAAAGATAGAAGCAAAGTGAGGGTTCTCGGGATACAATTCTTTCAAACTCTCAAAACCCATTAATTTTGAAGATAGTGTTGACACAAGAACATGTTTTCTAGACAAAGCATCGGCTACTACGTTGTCCTTACCCTTTTTGTATTGAATAACATAAGGGAAGGTTTCAAGAAACTCAATCCATTTTCTATGCCACTTGTTAAGCTTGTCTTGTTCCCGAAGATGCTTCAAGGATTCATGGTCCGTTCGGATCACGAACTCCTTGGGCCACAAATAGTGCTGCCAAGTGGCCAAAGCTCAAGGCATACAACTCTAGATCTTACATAGAGTAGTTTAGAGTTTCTCCTTTGATCTTTTCACTAAAATAAGCAATGGGTTTTAAATATTGCATCAAAACAGCCCCTATGCCCACTTTACTAGCATCGCATTCAACTTCGAATGTCTTATCAAGGTTGGGCAATTGTAATAAAGGCGCGGAAACAAGCATAGCTTTCAAGGTTTCAAAAGCCTTAGCTTACTCTTTACCCCACTTGAAGGGTTGGTCTTTTCGAATGACCGTGGTCAAAGGAGCGACTATGGTGCTGAATCCTTTGACAAACATTCTATAAAAACTAGCTAACCCGTGAAAGCTTCTTACTTCGCTAATAGTTTGCGGGGTTGGCCAATTTTGATAGCATTTATCTTTGATTCATCCACTTCGACCCCTCTTTAACTAACAACAAAACCCAAGAAAACAACTTCATTAACACCAAAAGAGCACTTCTCCAGATTTGCATACAACCTTTCTTTTCTAAGGACATCAAAAACACATTGTAAATGCATCACATGCTCATCAATTGACTTACTATAGACCAAGACAACATCAAAGTAAAAAATAACAAACTTTCCAATAAATGGCTTCATCACATGATTTATTGGCCTCGTAAAAGTACTTGGAGCATTTGTTAGGCCGAATAGCATAACCATCTATTCATAGAGACCAAATTTAGTCTTGAAGGCGGTTTTCCATTCATTACTGGGTTGCATTCTTATTTGGTTAGCCACTCCTTAAATCAATCTTGGAAAATAAACACGAACTATTCAATTCATTAAGCATATCATCTAACTTAGGGATAGGGTGATGATATTTTACCATAATCTTATTGATGGCTCGGCAGTCCACACACATACGCCATGTTTTGTCTTTCTTAGGCACCAGTAGAACCGGAACCGCGCACGGACTCATGCTCTCCTTGATATAACCTTTGTTGAGGAGTTCCTCAACTTGACGCTGCAATTCTTTGGTGTCCGTAGGGTTGTTTCTGTAAGCCGATTTATTTGGCAATTATGAGCCTGGCACAAAGTCAATTTGATGCGCAATTCCCCGAAGCGGGGGCAATCCTTGGGAAGTTCTTTGGGAAATACATCTTCATAATCCTACAACACACAAGAAATCAAAGGAGAAATAGAAAAATTAGTGGGGTTTGTGTTAAAACAATGAGCCAAAAGAAGCATAGGCATGTCCACATCATAATCCAAGAAGTGCTCCTTCTTTCTAGGCAACATCACTATGTTTTCTTGCCCATTTGACCTTGAGGCAGTCGCGGAAATCCCTACTGCCCCACCCATATTTTCCCCCTCCTTTTCACCATTTTCGGATTTCTTTCCCTTCTCCTTCAACTCCCTCATCGTTTGATACAATTCATTCTTACTTGTGATCGTAAAAGAGGATAAAGAGTGACCTTTCGACCATCCTTCTTAAGTGAATATCGGTTGGTCCTCCCATCATATTTGGTAGACCTATCATATTTCCAAGGTCTACCTAACAACAAATTACATGCTTGCAGGTATCACATCACAAAGCACTTCGTCTTGGTAGTTCCCTACCTTAAACCGTATAACACATTACCTCATGACCTTCAGTTCACCACATTCGTTCAACCATTGCAACTTGTAAGGGCTAGTATAAAGTGTAGTTGGTAATTTCAGAAAGTTCACCATAGCGACACTAACGACACTCGCACAACTAGCACTATCAATTAACAAATTGTACACATTCCCCTTTACAAGGCATTTAGTATGGAATAGATTTTCCCTTTGGCTAGAGTCGTCTATTGCCTTACTAATCATAGCACATCTTAACTTCACCATCATCATCATCATCAAGTGGCCTATTTCAAGTTTTCTCTCCATCTTGAGGCTCGGCCTCATCCTCCTCTTTTTCAAGACCCACCTGCTCACCAAGGTAATACAATCTCCCTTCCCGCAGTATCATGTTGCGTCGATTTGGACATTCATTGGATTTATATCCCCAACCTTGGCACTTGAAACATTGGAATCCTTTTGGGTTTGGATACTTGTGACCTTCTTGTTTTAGAGGAATGTTGTGGACTGTTTTGGGCAGCCTTGTAGTGGCGGGCTGGTCCTTGTTTTTATGCCAACCCGAAGAGGATTGAACCACGTCCTTGCTTCTAGGCCAACCCGAGATGGATTGTCCCCTTGCCTTGAGTTGATGACCTCTCTTTAAGCTCCCTTTCAATCTCAAGAGCCGCTTGAAAAATACCTTCAACGATATCAAATTTGTGAAGTGTAAAATGAGTAGAGATCTCTTTGTTCAACCCACACTTTAACCGAATGATGTCATGACTGATTTATTCCCCACGATGATCAAGCTTCAACATGAGCTGTTGAAACTCATAATAATATGCCATCACACTTTTATTGCCTTGACGCAAGTTGTACAATCTAGCAAGCAATTCATGGCGATAACTCTCGAGAAGGTACTGTTGCCTCATTAAGTACCTTAACTGAAACCAAGGTGGTGGCTACCCATCAACTAATTCATCACCAAAACGCTTGACGTACTCCCACCAAGTGTTGGCATAACCCTCAAAATAAGCTATGGCATAACAACTTTTCTTTTCTTCCGAGATATGATTAACTTGAAAAATTTTGTCACAAGCTGATTCCCATGCTAAGTAGGCCTCGGGGTCACTTTCACCCTTAAAGATAGGTAAGCTCAATTCGATAGTATTGATGCCTACGTCTCTTTCTCGGTGTTGATTTCCCCTTTCTCCATACCCTCGGTGCCTTCTTGGATCAACACAGCCCCTTCATAGCTCCTTCTCTCTTATGTAAACATCATCAAAAGCTCCATATCCATCATACTCCTCTCTACCATGTTCCTCAAAGTGAGCTGGTCAATTTTGGTGATTTGGAATCTGATTTGGAGGCATTGGGATTTGTGGAGGTGGTGGTCTTTGATTTGTTGGAATTTGGTAAGGTACGTTCAGATTTTGTGGAGGTGATGGACGGCTACATCCTTCTTGTGGAATTGGAGGTGTTTGGGAATGGCGTGGTCTATTCACTTCTTGGTTTGGACGGAAAGTAGTGGATACGATTTGTGGCATTTAGTGGGGCTAGAGATGGATTCATTATTTGGTGCAATGTTTCTGGTGAGATAGTTGTGGATGAAGTTCTTTCATGCCCACTTGAAGGAATATGATGAGGAGTGGATGGACGAGAGTTCCTTTACTCTCCACTTGCTCCAATCTCCCACTTATCGTAGTCAAATCTCCCCTCATTGCCCCAACTTCCATGTTCAACCTCTCTAAACTTCTGGTAATGGCCTCAAGTGTGGCCTTCATAGAGTCTTGTTCAGTAGTACCCCCACATTGGGATGTGCTTCCTTCCATGTCAAGGTGTTACCTACACAATCAGCAAACAAGTTAGCGTTAAACCTCTCCTCACTCACACTCTCTCGGTTCACTCACACTTGAGCTCCACAAATGTTGTAGATTGGCTAGTAACCATGAATCCTTAAGATATGAGTAACGCTCTTGTCTGGAGTGGATTCTTGTTTGAAACTCAAAGAATTCTCGACGGACTAGAGTTAATAAGTTACAACGTATTCAAACGAATAAAAGCACCCAACTAAACGTGGACACGAACAAGGGAATTCAAAAGGACTAATTGACAACCTAGTAGGAATGTACTATTAGTTCTAGAACCAAGTAATGAAACTAAGAATCAACAGTTAGAAACTAGAAAACCTAAATTTGAGCTTATTAATTACGTGAACAGTAGCCAATGGGTGACGTGAACAGTAGTAAATGGGTGTCGTGGCAGCATGCAATTGGACTTGGTCCCACACAATTTAAGCACCAATTCTGAAATTTAAATCTTTGCACAATTTGGAAAGGATGACAATTGGTCTTGGTGGGAAAACATAAGTCTTGAAATAAGAAAAGTACCTTGTCCCACAACACAAGGTTCTTGAAATAAGAAAAAGTATCTTGTCACACAACACTAGGTTCTTGAAAT
This sequence comes from Capsicum annuum, assembly GCF_002878395.1. Lineage (NCBI taxonomy): Eukaryota > Viridiplantae > Streptophyta > Magnoliopsida > Solanales > Solanaceae > Capsicum > Capsicum annuum. The sequence goes on along the minus strand of NW_025892369.1, from coordinate 51,194 downwards.
CAGAAAAAGTACTTGTCCCACAACAGAAGGTTCTTGAAATAAGAGAAGGTATCTTGTCACACAACACTAGGTTCTTGAAATAAGAAAAAGTTGCTCAAAAGTAGAAGCTTAGTCTAAGAAATGATTTGTTCAAGGCTTCAATTTATATCGCACTTTTGGGTTGTCTAAAGTGTAAGAAAAGATGAAGAACTTGATGAACACCATAACAACCTTCAATAACACAAAAGCAACTTCTTCAAAAACACAAAAGCAACTTCTTCAAAAACACAACACAACACCACCAATTGTCAACAACAAGTGACAACAAACAGCCAGCCACAAGGCACCACAACTATGGTCAATATTATAAGCTCAATCTTTAGATCTTGACACCTTTGGTGTTGGTGAGAAAGAAACCAACACTAGAAACACTCTAGACAAGTAATACTACAAGATCTAGCCAAAAAAAAACAAGAAAATCTCGGCCCATACAACAACACATCACAATTTTTGGCCAAGAACACAAAGGTGGCAGATTTGACTATTTCTAGAATTTTCAGATTTCAGTTTTTTTTTTTGTAGTTTTCAAGTCTCAAGCCCAAGATTGATCTTGTTAGAACAAAATCAAAGATGGCTTTGATACTAAATGATACACTACTAACTTGGAGCGTATCAAATCTGCCACAAAATCAGTCCAAACACACTACAATTCCGAGAACTTGAAGATAACAACTCCAGTATGTGAAGACTGTTACTCACAAAATTTTGAAGGAATACCAACACCAAAACAGTAGCTACACAAGGAGAACAAGAAGATAACAATAACATTAAACAATGGTTCAACAACACAAGATGATAGATTACAAAGAGTACAATGTTAACAACAAGAACAACAAATGGCAGTAACTATAGTGAATCGAAAATCAGCCCCACACGGCTTCACTAAGTTACTGCAAAGTTTCAAGAGTACAAAA